>NW_016815549.1:259408-295132 GCF_001698545.2 Rhinopithecus bieti | reverse complement strand
AAAAAAAAAAAAAAAAAAAAAAAAAAGATAAAGAAAAAAAGAAAAGAAATTTCTTTGCATAGTTATCTACTTTTCTAGAAAGTATTTCTTGGCCATTTAAAATTCCTCTCACAGAAAGTTTCAGGGATGTATTAATGGTAACAATATTCTTACAGTAACAACACTCCACAAACAGTATTTCACATCTACCTGTTTGGGAGCTACTATGGGTAGCAGCAAGCATCCCCCAAGAACAGTGGAGCTGTCCTTGGGGGAGATGTGGGAAGAGTTTTGCAGGAACCAGGTACAAGAATATGAATCCTGAACCCTTTTATTAACCGATAGACTAATCTCCCTATTTGAATTACTCAATAGGGAGAATTTCTTCCATCGTGTAACAGTTAGACTAGTCAGAATGTGCATCTAAGTTTTAGGAGGTGAAAATCAATGGAGGAGTAAGAGTCTGACAAAAGTTTTCTGGGAGGCCTCCCCCACATTATCATCAATATGCCCTAGGGTGTTTATTCTTTGTTTTATATACATTTTCTAAAATCCTTTCAACAGTCTTATAAGGAAGACATGATGTCATTTTTACAGATGAGGAAACTGAGGCTCAGAGAAGAAAAGCGATTTGCCCACGTTTATCAAGCTAGAAATGGTGGACCTGAGAATTGAAAGCTGATATGTCTAATTCAAAAACATGCATATGTCCTTAATTTAAAAAAAACCACAGTAAGTTTTTTAATGGAAAAGGTATTAAAACTATGTGCAGAAAATATAAATTATAATATACATTCTAATTGACACATGAGAAGAGGCTCAGCCTCACTCTTAATGAAAAACAAACAACTGAATGTCATTTTTACTTCTTACATTGGCAAAAAATTCTAAGATAACAATAATAACAGTATCCATTTGGTGAGGATATAAGGAAATGAGCATGCTTCTATTCATCTTATTACATATATTGCTGTTATTTTTAAAACAAAAAGTCCATGCCCTTTTGATCACAGACTACCGTAGACCCCATCCTAGAGAAAAATCAAGGCATATGTTATGCATGTGCCTGCTACGACATCTGGAGTGGAGGAGCCCCCCATTGCGAGTGTGGTGGTGGGGGCGGGGGCACCTAGCTATAGCCAGGCCTGGTCGCTTGAAGCTTGGCAAACTCCACCCAGGGCAGGAGCCCTCCTGCGGGTTGGGTCTCGGCAGTTGTGGGTGCTGTCCGTGGTGCTGACCTAGCTACACCTCTCAGGTTGCTTAGCGTCCTCCATAGCTCTGTTTCAGCCGTCTGGTACACAGTGTGGACTCTTGCTGCCAGAAACCCATCCAGAGTCTGGATGCTGGGCCCTAGCTCTGCCCCAGTGCTTGCTCATTACAGACAACTAAAATATCAAAAAGCAGGTTACTCGCCTGTAAATTTACTACCTGGAAATGCTCTTTTTAAATGTCTTAATATATCTCCTTCTTGTCTTTTCTCTATATCTTTATTATATAGTCGAGACATTTTATACTCTGAATTTTGTCATATAAGTATCTACCCACATTATCATGAATGCTTTGTAAGCATCATTTTAGTGGCTTCGAAATAGTCTATGGTTTAGATAACGATGATTTGGCCATTTTTGTGGTCACCTACTACTTTTTGGAGACATATGATATTCTGAGAATTTTATGCCATTTATAGCCATTAATTCCAATATGCAAAAGAACTTTGAAATGAAGGCGTTATTATTGCCAGTTTTACAGATGCTGAAACCAAAACTTCACGAGGTTAAGTTGCCCAAGGCCATACAGGACAATAGGGGCAAAGATGGTTTTGAATCAATGGATGTCTGATGACAAAGACCGTGATCTCACCACTGCACTGTCTCCCAAAGTCCTTTGTGTGAAATGATTAAATACATCATGGTTATATCACACTTCACTGACCCTTCACCAGGTAGTTGAACATCTAGATGATTTTACATTGTCAAATACAAGGTTGTTAACAATTAAAGGATATTTTAAAAATGGAGATTGGGAGATCCCTGAGACATAATCAATGTCTTGCAATGTCTTTCTCTATGGCCACACCACATCCAGCAAGAGCGTCTGCCTTTACTTGAATGCCTTCTTCCACCTGGGTTACCAGTTCCCTTAGCAGCCGCAGTAGCAGTTTTAACCTGCCAGCAGCCTGATTGGCCCAGCTGGCCATGCCCATCATGTCACTCATCACTGCCCTCCCTACTGATTGGCTTCTCTTGGGTCGGGTCCCCACCCACCATGGGCTTATTCCTTGAACACAGGGCTGTGGCTTCCCAGGACTTGGCACATAGTAGCTGTTCAATTCACATTTGTTGAAAAGAAGAAAATTGGGTCAGCGTTCCTGAGGACTTTGGTGAACTGGCTGAAACCCAACTCTAGAAAATTGCCCAGAAAAGGCCCCGCCCAGGTCAGCCTGAGACAGCAGCCACCTCTGTGGGAGGAAGTGGGGGTTGCAAACAAGTTCTACTGCACCTGCCTTTGTCTTTCTGACCCCATTTCAGGTGCCTTCTAGTGCTTGAAAGAATTGCCAAGCATCCAGTGTTCCTTTTCTCATGACCTTAAAGGCACCATCGGAAGGCATGTCTACTTTCGAGAGAGGGCAGATGTCACTGATGGTTTGCTCCAGAAAAGACCTTAAGGATTGTGTGTTCCAACCCCCCTACACTCTCTAGAAAAAAACCCTGGAGCTAAAACAGGAACTCAACTTGCCCAAGTCATACATACTACCTCGTAATAACAAAGTAGGCTTCCCACCCAGGTTTATCCTCAGATATGGTGTGGCTGTGTCCCCACCCAAATCTCATCTTGAATTGTAGCTCCCATAATTCCCTCATGTTGTGGGAGCGACCCAGTGGGAGAGAACTGAATCATGGGGGTGGTTTCCCCATACTGTTCTCATGGTAGTGAATAAGTCTCACAAGATCTGATGGTTTGATCAGTGGAAACCCCTTTCACTTGGCTTTCATTCTTTCATCTGCTGCCATGTAAAATGTGCTTTGTGCCTTCTGCCATGATTGGGAGGCCTCCCCAGCCATGTGGAACTGTGAGTCCATTAAATCTCTTTTTCTTTATAAATTACCCAGTCTCTAGCATGTCTTTATCAGCAGCATGAAAACGGACTAATACATATGAGCTCTTTACACCCATGAAGCTCAAATGTGGTTCAATTTTATTCCCAGCTTCAGCATAGCACAGAGCACTTAGGTCTGGGGCCAGGAAGACCAGAGTTCTGCCTCTAATATACTATGTCTTATATGCAGCCTTTACCCCTTGTTGTCTCAATTTCTTCATCTGTAAAATAGGATGAATAAGACCTGCTCCCAGAGGCTAGACCCTTTGAAGACTGAGATGATGCATGTGACTGTGTCTTGCAGACACTAACATAAGGTTTTATATGAGGACAGCATCTTCGTCTTCATTCACAGTCCACATGTTGGATCCTAATATAGAATCTGTTGCATAGCAGGTATTCCATAAATGCTGGTTTGCTAAACCATTATTATTAATAGTAACAAATAATTGTCATGGGTAAGAGGAAAGGAGTCCAAGCACATGGGAATCCCAGTGGCCTCTGAGTTGGGGCAGGGAGGAAATGTGGATAAAACAGAGTTGGGAACCCCAGAGGCCCAGTTTCTTGACTCTACATTTGGGTCTGTGCCCAGTACTGGCTGTGCTTTGGAAACTGAAAGAGTACATTTAAGAAAAAGTTGCTTCCATGATGGGCTGAAGGCACAGATACTTAGTAGACATTTAGGTCTAGAAAGGAACTTAGGCACTCTCTAGTGAGACCCCTCCACCTCACAGGGAAGACACCTGAGGTCTGGCGAATGCAAGGAACTTACCCAAGGTAGCACCATGACAGAAATAGGGACAAAGGTTTTTCTGAGTGACAAGTCTCTCTACTACTCTCACTCTAAGAAACCAGGCTGCCTCCACAGTAGATAAACATGTGCAGAGGAGGTCTTGCACCTGCATCCCCTCCCAACGCAGAGCCTAAACCATAGCAGGGCTCAGCTGGGGGAAAGTTGCATCTGAGATTGAGCAGTTTTGCAGGCACAGTTCCAAGAGTGTCATAATTCTGCAGCCCTCACCAGACTGTGTGTAACATTTCCAAAGTGAAATAAATGCTCCCATTACCCAGTTGAACTGAGAATATCGATGTCATTAGCCTAATTATGTGGGCTGTGTTTATAGACTCCCATGCTAGGCTCTGGGGGATGTCAAAACAAAGCAAGCACATTGCAAAACACGAAGGGGGTTGCAGCGGGTGATGGGAATCTCTTGCTGTGATTCCTGGCGTGACTGCATTTCTCAACATGCACGCCCTGAGAGGGGGAGAAACAGCAGCCATCCTGTCTGACATGTCAGAGGGTCTCAGAAATTGCTCTGTTGGACGGACAGGAGGAAGAGGGGAAAGGAGAAAAGATCTGAGACAAGTGTATAAAACTGAAGAATATGATTTCCTCTCTGGGACTTATTTTCTGTAGTGGGGAATGAGCATGATGGTCGGGGAAGGCTCTTGCATCTCCCTGAAGCAGGTCCATCGGGGCCTGAGCTATCTCAGGAAGAATGAGTTGGTCTAAAACCGTCAGCTCTAGTGCGGCCTGCATTCCTGCACCAGTATCTCAAAACCCACGGGAATTCAAAGGAGTGGTTTGGGCCGCGGTGTGGGAAGGGAGTGTGGATCACTGAAGTACACCAAAAAAGTGCACCAGGCTGCCTCTGGGACCCTCAGGAGGCGGCCTGGCCCCCTATGTCAGGCAAGTCCCTCCTGCTACATTTCTGAAATCCACCTGTGGCCTCACCTTGCGGAAACCGCAGAACAAATCACAGGACTATCAGGGGACTGGGATGTCTCTCGTCTACCACTTCAAGGTATTGTAGAAACAACTTACAGACTACTCACTAACTTATCACCGTTTCATCCTGTACCTTTTGTGTTCATGAACTAACTGCACCATTTTCACTGTTTTCTGCGAATGGTTTCAATGCTCACAGCCTACTCCATCCTTGAGTTAGTAATTCTGATTCACCTCTCAGCTGGCTAGGGTACATCTCCAAGGACTGTCTGGGAGGACACATGTGGGGGAGCGGCCTCGCCCCTAGGATTTTCCTTTTATTGACTCCATCCCTGTTGAAGGACAGCTTGAGTGAAGGTGAGATTTCTGAGTCATCTCTCTTCCTCACAGACATCCGAAGGGGTTGCTCTGTTTGCTTAATGCTTAGCCTTATAGAGGGACCTGTGCTAATCTGAGAGTTCATTTATCTCGCCTGGTTTTCTCCCTCCTTATAGTTAAATATTTTCATTGGGATGAGTCTGATGTTTGCCTCCTTTTCATGTTGACCTTCAGTCTTGGACATGCTGAGCTGCCTCACTCTGAAGGCATCACTCTGTCTTTGGCGGCCACTCTGTTCCAGTTGTTCTGGCTTCTCTCTTGGGAACTCCTATGATTTGGGGCTGGACATCTGTGCTCTTATCTTTAGGGCCATTTTTTCACACTTATTATTTTCACAATTATTAATTGACTGATTTGCCTCCTTCTGCCACCTTCTGGAAGAGCTTTGCAAGTCTGTCTGTCCGGTCCCTGATTCTGTTTCTATGTTTTCATTCTGCCTTTCACTGCCCCCAATGACGATGTTTTTTCTTCAACATTTATTTTAAGTTCCGAAGTACATGTGCAAGATGTACAGGTTTGTTACATAGGTAAATGTGTGCCATAGTGGTTTGCAGCGCAAATGAACCCATCACCCAGGTATTAAGCCCAGCATCCATTAGCTATTTTGCCTGATGCTCTCCCTGCCCCTGTACCCCCAACAGGCCTCAGTGTGTGTTGTTTCCCCCGTACCGTGTCCATGTGTTCTCATCATTCAGCTCCTCCTTGTAAGTGAGAACATGTGGTGTTTGGTTTTCTGTTCCTGTGTTAGTTTGCTGAGGATAATGGCTTCCAGCTCCATCCCTGTCCCTGTAAAGGACATGAACTCATCCTTTTTTATGGCTGCCTAGTATTCCATGGTGTATATGTACCACATTTTCTTTACCCAGTCTATCATGGATGGGCATTTGGTTTGATTCCATGCCAATGACAATTTTAATGCCACTTTTACTCAGATATTTTTCTTTCAATCTTTTGTCCTTGAAACCTGTATCTTCTTATATACTCCTCAGGAGATCAGCCAGAGTTTACATTTTCTCCAGGTGCTGGAGGCAAGTCCTTTCCAGAGACGGCATCTTTCGCTGAGTCTTTGGGATAGTGTTCTTTTCTGCTTGGATGCTCTGTGTTGGACTGTAGAACTCAGAGTAAATGCAGGGGAGTGACAGAGAAGCAGACTTCAGCTAAAACTTAAGAACAACCTCATAGCAGCTACAGTTGATCGGAGATGGGCAGGGCTGCCCTGGGAGGTAGTGAGCTCCCTGTCATGAGAGGTATGCAAGCAGGAGCCAGACAACCAGCCTTGTCCGGACAACCAACTGAAGCCTTGGATGCCCTTCAGTTCTCCAGTGTGGAGTTTCTAGATCTTGGTGCCAGTCTGGATTAGAAGAGGAGGAGAGTTGAGGAGTTTTAGGTAATATTTGGCCACTCAGATTCTGTGCTGAGCCACAGCCTCGCTACCACTCTGCTCTGCAGGTCTGTGACATCGGCTGAGCCTGAGTCCCCTCTTCTGACAATCGGGGACCGTAGTGCCTACATGGCCAGGTTGGCTTTTTTATTGATCCTCACACACCTGCCATTTGCTTATTCAGAGGGACCCAGACGGGTGTTTCTCACTTTAATGCCCGCTGATCTCCTCTCTCCAGGGACCCAGGGACTGGAGGACCAAGGACACTGTGGGCTGTGAGACAGGCCAGAGAAGAGCCAGGCTCCTAGGAGTTTGCATTCTGGCAGGAGACTATCATCAGGGTTGGAGATGAGACTGATGATTGTGCTTGGTTCTGGGCAGAGCCTTGGTTAGGCCCAAGGAGGGCCCAGGGTCTGGTAGCAGAAAGGCCCATGGGGTTTCCGTAGAGACCAGGCCACCTGGAGTTGCCTCTATAGTCCACAACTCTGGCACCCACAGCAGCGTCTTCACCTCCCAGGGGATGTAGGGGGCACAGCTGCAGGCTTGGCCCAGGCATGTCTACCCACCTCCCTTCACTTGAAAAACAAAAACTGGCCTGTCAGGGACTGTTTGCCCCCTCCTTCCAGCCGCAGGGTCTGTCAGGATGACAGTCGCCTCCCCAGAGCACCCTGCTAGGCCGGCCCATCCAGGGAATTTGTTTTTAGAGTCCATTTGTCATCTCTGTAGCAACAACAGAAAGATGGATTGCTTTCCTGTGACAACAGAATGCACTTTATCGGGCCTTTAAAACCAATTTCTCTAACTGTAAAAAGTGGTCACAGAGGATTCATCAGAACCCCCGGGGGCAGAGTTTTTTGTCTGTTTGACAGCCCACAGTGTCCTTGGTCCTCCAGTCCCTGGGTCCCTGGAGAGAGGAGATCAGCGGGCATTAAAGTGAGAAACACCCGTCTGGGTCCCTCTGAATAAGCAAATGGCTTGTTAACCAGAACATCTTCTGCGGTCGGCAAATCCTTTCTTTCCTCTCGGCCGCCAAACCGCATTGAGAGCCCATTTCTCAAGTGTCACATTGGAGCAGGCTTTGGGCTGTGAAATGTCTCCCATGAAGCTGCCCTTGGTTTTCTTGAGGCTGGCGGAACACGCGGCTGTTGGTTTTGTTCTGGATGAGGAGGAAAGGCTGTATTTTCACCCGGCCTCTGGGTAGGTGTCCTCTTGTAAGTGGAAATCCCTTCATTTGTCCTGGGGGGCTGGGCTTCTGCCAAGGCCACATTGGAGGAGGACCTGGGGAACCGACCTTTGGAGCATTGAAGGTCAGGGAAGCCACAGCCGGAGACCCAGTTTTTAATCTGCTGAACGGCACTAGGAGGATCAAGTTCCCTCTGAGGTTAGAGAGCCCCCTTCTGACCTCGGTTCAGGGGAATCTCGTGGGCTGCCCTTACCAGCAGACGCACTGTGGCAACTGGGATCTAAGAGTCCTTGTAAAGGCATTTTGTATCCTTCCTGGAAAAAGAGTTGGACATACTTTCAAGGGAAAACTAGTTGGGGTTCCTGTCCTGGAAGAGGAAGAGAGCTGGGAGAGAACACTGACATTCATTCATTCATTCATTCATTCACAATACAGTGCAGTGAATGCTCATATCATGGTAGGAACAAGACATTTTTGGTATATTTTGCTTTTTTGCTTTTGTTTGGTTTGGTTATTTTTCTAAGCACAGAGCAGGTGGCTACTATTGGAACCACTTTCCAGAGGACATGGACATCAAGTTGATTTTATAGGGATTTTGGGCAATTCAGAGAAAAGTGGATAAGGGCTGCGGGCCCGGGGAACAGCACGTGCAAAGACAGTGGACTGAGAGAGCACAGCCTACTGGGGACACAGTGAGCCGCCGGGTGACCCTGGTGCACAGGAGGTGTGGGGGAAGGGGTTCAGCCGGCTCGGATTTGGTTCTGAGTGCTCTCAAATGCAGTGCCAAGAGTTTGGCTTTTCCCGGTAGGAGCCTGCAAAGTCTATCTGGGAGGCCAGTTGGGAGAACCTTGCAGCAACCCAGAGGTGAAAAATGGCATCAACAGTGAGAATGGAAAGAGAAGTCAGGTTTGGGAGAGACTACGGGCATAGAACATACGGTGGCTGGTTGTTAGCGATACCAACCGCAGCAGTAGTGAGAATAATAATGACCTTTATGGGCATACTCTCTTGGCTGAGACCCATTTTTTTTTTTTTTTTTTTTTTTTTTAAGATGGAGTCTTGCTCTGTGGCCCAGGCTGGAGTGCAGTGGGACGATCTTGGCTCACTGCAACCTCTACCTCCCGGGTTCAAGCGATTCTTCTGCCTCAGCCCCCCAAGTAGCTGGGAATGTAAGTGCCTGCCACCACGCCCAGCTAACTTTTGTATTTTTAGTGGAGAAGGGGTTTCACCATATTGGCCAGACTGTTCTTGAACTCCTGACTTCGTGATCTGCCCACCTCAGCCCCCCAAAGTGCTGGAATTACAGGGGTGAGCCACCGCACTCTGCCAGCTAAGCCCTGTTCTAAGTGCCCTGTGTGTAGTAATACACATGAGGATGTATGTGGTAGGAACTATTTTAATCCCCACTCTACAGAGAGGAACCTGAGGCTCAGAGAGGTTAAGTAACATGTCTGAGGTCACACAGCAGGGGAAACGGCAGAGTCAAATTTGAACCTAGACATCTGGATCTGTCTGATATCTAGAGCAGTGCAAATATGGAGACTCAGCAGGTCTGTGTGTGAACCAAGGGCTTTCCATGTGACTGCCTGGGGCATGGAATGGCGGGGCTCTTGGAGCAGCAAGGAGACATGAAAGAGAAAGGGCTGGAGGAGGCATTTATAAAAGACAGCCGAGAAGGGGAATGGCTATTTATTGCTGTTGCAAAGGTCTGTCTCTTAAAACCCGAGTCGAATAAGGGAAGGAAGCTAGTGCATTCCGGCAGCACCGACACCCTGCCAGGGACCCGCCTTGTTTATGAAGAAGAAACAGTAAACTGAAAACATGACCTCCAGCGATTTGTCCCAACATTAAATAATGACTAGTTTGAATTTAAATATGTGGCGGAAAATGATGGCTGCGATCCCTTCCTCTGGAAAGGGTTGGGGTGTTTGATGACCGAATGAGTCATGCATATTCATAGCTGCGCTTTCATCTTGACAATCGAGTCATCTTAGTTATTTGCTAACTTTAAGAGGGAAAGGGTTTTTGTAGACTGTGAAGGTGGCCTGGCTTCTCAGGCCCTCTCCCGGGGAGAGAAACGCCTCCAGGGCAAGAATGAGCTCTGGCTGGAGAGTCTAGCAGTGAACTTCTCCCCTCTGGAGCTGGGCTGGGACGTTGGGTGTCAGGAAGCATTCTCACGCGCTTTGTCAAATCCGGTGTCAGGAAGCATTCTCACGCGCTTTGTCAAATCCGAGCCTCAAAGCTCTGTGGGTGAGGATGGAGGTAGACGTCTCCATTTTTGAGATGTGGAAACTGAGGCCCAGAGACAAAGGGGCAAGGTCACAATGGCTAATAGGGAATGGGGCTGGGCCCACCATTGGCTAATAGGGAATGGGGCTGGGCCCACCCATGGGGCTGGGCCCACCCATGGTCCCATCCCTCCTCCTGGGAGACTTCATTCCTAACATTCATAAAGTTTAGCCGTGAGCCACCGCGCTGGCTGCTGCTGACACCTTGATTTTAGTCCAGTAAGATCCATGTGAGACTTCTGGCCTCCAGAATTGTAAGAGGACAAATGTGTCTTGTGTTAGACCACTGAGGTTGTGGTAATTTGTTACAGAAACCATAGAAAACCAGGCATCACCATATCTATATGGGGTGAGCTTTCTTGTCCTTAAAATGTAGAAAACACCTTCTTTGTAGGTTTGCTGGCAGCTTCCAGTCAGGAAAGGGATTTGCAGGTATGGTGGCCGTGTGGCTGTACGGCTGTCATCTCCCCACAGCACACTCCGCGGGTCTCGGTGGAGGAAACTGACGCTCACCGCGCCTAGCAGATGGGATGAAGCGGGCGCCGGGCCAGTGCGTGTATCCTTGGCCCACTCTTCCTGCTTCTTTCTGCATCCTTCTCCTTCCACTTCCTCTTCCTCCTCCCGCCTTCTCCTCCCTCTTCTCTTGTGCTCAGCCTCCTCGGGCTCTCCCCTCCACCTGTTGCCGCCTCCTCTCTCCTTCCTAACCAGGCGTCTCACCCCTCCCATCAGTTATGGTCCCGTTTTACAGCTGGAACCTACCAACTGCCCTGCCAGAGTCCCAGGGCTGGGAGGGGCTGGATTAGGGCCAGAGCCAGGGCTGCCTCCCTCCAAGCCTGGTGCTACCCCCTGCCAGCTCCATCAGGCCATCCAGGGTGGACCAAGGGGGCACTGGGAAGGGTTTTGGGGAGATAGGTGCTGCTGGCAGGCTGGTGGGGCCTGATCCACCGAATGGGAAGTGTGGGCTTCTGGCCGTGGCAGAGCCGATGCTCGTGCTGTCTCGGGCGGTCACGGGGTCAGGCACCCAGCACGCTCAACCCTGGGCACTCTCTCCGGCTCTTGGCAGTAGCTCTTTGGAATTCCGGCTCACGAGGATTAAAGATGACGAGGGGGGTGTTAGCTTTGAAGAAAATCCCGATCCTTCCCCATCGCCCCCGTAGAGCCCCGGAGAGCTTTCTAAACTGCCCTATGGCAGTGATGAATCCCGGCGGAGGCCTCTGACCCTGGCAGGGCTGTCCTCAGGGTGCCCGCCGCATGGATGGACGGGTTTCCTTGAGCCCCGTTGCCTATGCTCTGCGGTGTCTGTGCTTTTCTGGGATTATGCTTTTCAGTGCTTGTGTGTCAGACTCCAGGGGACATTGGGGACCTCCTCAAAGGATTATATGGGGCCATTTCAGCCGACCAACAGAAAATCCCAGCAGGTTGCAGATGAGAAAAAACACTCCCCCTTTAAATTGGCAGAGCAGCTAGGAAAGCACTGAGGCTTTCATTTGGGGGCTTTTAAGCACCGCATGCAGCCCTGAGCTTCTCCCCTTTATACTTGAAAAAGATACGCTTCGAGTTTATCCCTCTTGACAAAGCCCCTTTCATTTTATTCAAGGCTCCGTTGTTTACGGCGGCCTTGCCTGGTCATTATTTTTGTGGGCCCCCCCAACTACCTACTTTCATCCACAGCTGCTGCTCTAATTTTTTTTTTTTTTTTTTTAACAAATCCAGGCTGGATCTGGGCACACTGGTATTTTGGAACCAAACAGGCCGGTTCTACAGTTTCCTTACTACCCCTGGTGACTGCAGTAATGAGCTTAGGCTTAGGCTCTGAGGGTGGGTGTCCTCATTCAGAAAATGGGAGAAAGGCTCAGTGGAGAGCATGACCATTGCTCCCCAGCACCCAGCTCCCTTCTTTCTGGCTATCTGAACAACTGTCCTCCCCAGCCCCCTTACAGCCAGGCATGGCCATGTGGCTAGCTCTGGCCAGTGCCATGGGGGAGCAAGTGGTGAGAGTCACTTCAGGCTAGGACCATGAAAAGTCCACGTGCAAATCTGCGGTCTCTCTCCCCATCTCAGCATCTGAGATGGAGCATCTGTTACATGGGGTCCCTGAATGACTGTGTGGAGCAGGGCTGTACCAACCCACTACAGACAAATAGCATGAGTGAGACAGAAGCCATTGTGGTGATGGGTTGCTGGGACTTTAGGGTGGATTGGCAGCAAAACATATCCTACGCATTCTAATATGTAATCGCTACCTCACAACATAGAGGTTTGTTGAATGAATGAATGACATAAACCACCAACCAGAATGCCTGGCTCATAGTAGGTGTAAAGCAAATGCTAATAATTTCTCCACCTGAAGGTGCATGCCAGGAGGTGCTGCTTGGGTTAATCTGCTGCGTGTGTGACAAACACCCCAAACTCTACTGGCTTGAAACACCAATTTGTTGTTAAAGCCTATATAACTTATGGATTGATAGGGCTCAGCCGGAAAGCTTTTGCTTGGGGTCTCACATATGGTGGCAGTCAGGAGGTTGAGGTTTCAGTGAGCCATGATTGCACCCCTGCACTCCAGCCTGGACAACAGAGCAAGGCCCCATTTCAAAAAACAAACAAAGAAAACCAAGAGGGTCAGGTAGACGTGCAAGGTTTCTTATGGCCAGTGGAGCCTCGGGAGTCCCAGGGCATCACTTTCTGCTGCGATCCTTTAGCCAAGGAAGTAGCTAAGACCAGCCTAGAATCTGGAATGGAAATACAGACTCCGCCATTTAACAGGGGAGCAGCCAGGTCACGTGCAGCAGAGCAGGTGAGGCAGGACGTACTGTTGCAGTCTTCATTGGAAAGCAGGCTGTGACAGGTGCCTGTAATCAAAGGGCAGGACTGCCTCCTGGCAGAGGGACTCTCCATCCAGCAAGGGCCATGAGAGACCCGAGTGTGCTGCTCCCCTTCCAAGACCCTTCCTCCTCTGTCCCCACACTCTCATGCTCCAGGCAGTGGTTCTTCCATCTTCGTGTCTGGCCGAACCTCAGTGGCCGTTGTGTTCCAAGCGGTGCTGCTGCTGCTTGGAACCCGACCAGCTGAAACCCGACCAACCTGGGGGCCGGGGTGGGGCTGGCCCCAGGCAGGTAATGGGAAGCCAGGGCAGATGTTGGCAGTTACAGGCAGGGGTGCCACTTGCCAGCTAGCACAGGAGCACTGCAGCTGAGCGGCTGTAACTTATTTTACAGAAATTGCCCAATTTGGAATGAATAATATTGTCGTTATGGTTAGACTCATCAACTCCAGCAATACCTCTGCCCCTCTCAGGAGCCCTGGCAGAAGAAGGCACCACTCGGAGACTCATTACTCATCAACCAAAGTGCTCTTGTTATGGCAAATGGAGACCAAATGGGCATTTATTGAAATCCATCCTGACAGCCTCCACTGGGAGGCCATTTTTAGTTAGTTCATTTATTCAGCCTCTCTTGAGCACGTCTGTATGCCAGGACCTGGGCTAGGTCTGGTGATACCAAAGTGAAAACACCCCATTCCTGCCCTCACAATGCCCCCAGGCTCTAGAGGAATAAACAAGACAGACAAGGATGGACTAAGCTGTCAGGGTGAGAGCTGATGTTCTGCCCACTGCTGCCTGTGGAAGTGCTCTGGCCTCGGAGTATCCCTGTCTATGGGATGAGGCCCATCATCTACCTCTGCGGCTGTGGCAAGGCCCACGATCATAAAAGCTTGTCACCTGCCACAGTGTGTGCCACAGTGTCTGCAAGTGGCCTGGAGTGGGAAATAAATGGGAATGCAATTTTTGGAAATTACAGAATCGATGGAGGTCTTCCCGTCTCCCTCAGCACACACACATGGCCAGCAAGCAGCTGGTGCCCAAGGAAGGGCAGGCTTCTTGCTTGGCTGGAAGCCCCAGGTGGGCCTGCTCTCCTCCTTGGCACTGTCTTGCCTGCTCCAGGGTGGGTGTGAGGTCAGAGACCCATAGGATGGGACCCACAGCAAACAGACCTGCCCAGGGCGCACCCTGGCTCTAGGACTCTGGACTCAGCGTCCTCCCTCCTTCTCTTCCTCCCTCCCTAATTTAGGAAACCCCTAATTTACAGTGTCAAGAGGGGCTTCCTCTTCAACTCTGGCCACACATAGGTGTTTGGGGCAGAGTCTTCGCGTCTACGAGTGCGTGTCTTGGAGTTCAGCATCTGGGTCCACACCACGCTTCCAATGCTGGTCAATGTTCATCCACAATGGGGCGAGGGTCACAGCCTCGGTGTGCCTCAATTTCCTCATCTGTAAACCAGCATAGCAGTAGTAGCAAATCCACGGATCTGCTCTGAACTTGAAAGGAGGTGGTACCTGAACTGTTTTTACTCACAACACTCTGATACCAAAATGTCTTTTGCAACATGTCTCCACCTCTGCAATGCCAGCTGGGTGTCCCACAGCTCAGTTCAATTCTAACGCCATCCACCTGGAGTTACCATCAGATCGAGGCTTGGTCTCCCACAACTGTTCCCACTGCAGATGCCAGTCACGAGTCCAGACTGGCACTTCTGCTGGATTGGGTAGAAACTCGGGGTTTCACGGCCTCGTCGTGTGTGGTAATTCGCCACACAGAACTCAGGAGAGCAGTTTCCTTGCTATTACCGGTTTATTATGGATACAACTCAGGAACAGAGGAAGAGAGGCATGAGGCAGGGCATGGGGTGAGAGCTTCCACACCCTCTCCGGCTGTGCCACCCTCGAAGCACATCTGTGTTCACCAACCCAGAGGCTCTCCGACCCCATTACCTAGGGGGTTTGTGGGGGCTTCATTACATAGACACGGCAGATTAAATCACTGGCCACTGGTGACTAACTCCATCTCCAGCCCCTCTTCCCTCCCCAGAGGTCAGGGGTTAGGGCTGAAAGCCCCAAAACTCGAACCCTGCCTTGGTTCTTCTGGCTACCAATCCTCATGCCAAAGCTGTCTACACCACTCCCCATCCCCGCCCCGCACCAGCCATTTTATTACCATACGAAAGACATTCTTGTCACTCTGGAGATTCCAAGGGTCTTAGGAGCTGTGTGCCAGGAACCGGGCCAGATACCAAATATCTATATCTTCTTTTGCCTCAGGACAGGAATGTCCTGCGCACAGGGCCTGGCACCTACTCAGTGTTCAGTTCCGATTTGCTGCCCTGGTTCTGTGATTTCATTGACCTGGATGGGTAGGGACAGTGGTTCTGACTCTAGTATTAATGCATTAAGAATGTTTCTCAAGCACTTTCTAGGCGCCAGGCACCATCACCTGAATATTCCGTGGTGGACAAGCCTGACGCAGACTCCGATCTCAGCGGGGCTCATGGCCTGGGGTCCACATTTCCCTGGCCCCGTGGGGAATGTGAAAATGCCTGACAGCTGCCCTTTCCCTTTCCCCATCCTGCATTCCTGCTGCAGCAACCCGCAGTTTCTCATTAAGACTGGATCCTCACAAACCATAGTTCTAGCTGGCATGAGGCAGCACTCATTCTCACAAACTTGACTCAGCATTCTGTTGAGTCTTTTGATCCGGTGTCTGCTGCTGTCGGAAGACATAAGACAATGCCACACGGTGTGAGGCAGAAATAAGTATGATAGAATAGATTTGTGAGTCGTGTATAGAGACATGCAATCCAGGATGTCCAAAAATAGGGAAGAGAGCTTTGAAGATTCCGATGAGACTCACAATGGCCAGCTTGGCTGGCGCAGTAGATGGTGTGGTTAGCGGCTCCCCTCTGCAAAGAGAGCTTCATTTTCTGGTTGAAGTGCAGACAGTGTGCTTTTGACTCATGTTGCTTTTTATAGGGACTTGCTAGACCTGCATGTCAGATTCTGTCTGCAAAGTGCCCTTCGGGTGCCAAGACTCCATTTTTTTGACTCGGGGAAAACACTGTTTAATTAGCAGGCTCAAAAAGATACCCAATTATGAGTGAAATTGGGCTAGAAGAAACTATTCTTTCAAATTTTCTCTCCTTTTGTGCTAGAACCCATTTCCATCCCCCTCAGACAAGCTAGTTAATTTCTTTTAATGTAATTTGCAAAGGACGTTCCAGGAGAAATCTGCATTCCTTTGGAAATCGGTCAAGAGCCAGCTTCCTTTAGCACCTCCTGGCGGGGCAAGGGTGGAAATTTCCCATTGGGCACCCAGGGCTCTCCATTCTCTGAGCACCCACCAGGTACCCTCAAGGTGCAAGGGGCTTTCATGTTTCAGGAAATGGAGCCTAGGAGGGGCTTGGACTGTTCAGGCCACACAGTGAACAGGTGGGGGATTGCAGTGGAGAGACCTAGAAAGCAGCCACATTCAGATCATGAAGGTCTCACAGGAAACCCTGGGGTGGGGAGCGAAAGAGTGAGGGGCTCAGCTCTTTGAATCTGGAAAAAGCTGCTGATCAGAAAACCACCAAGAGCCATGATGCAGTTGTGCACTGGTGAAAGTGCCACCTCTCTGTGCCTGGGGGCTGGTTTCCACTGTGAGATAAAAAAATCAATGTGGGCTTACGTAAGGAAGGACTTGAAAAGACTGTTGCAATAAGGGAGGAGGCTACTGCAACAGGGGAGGAGGTTATTGTAGTAGGGGAGGGGCTATTACAATGGGAGAGGGGGCTATTGCAATAGGGAAGGAGGCTATGTGATGGGGGAGGGACTATGCAATAGAAGGGGGGCAATTGCAATTGGAGAGGGGGCTCTTGCAATGGGGAAAGGACTATTGTAATAGGGAAGGGGACTATTGCAATGAGAGGGGGCTGTGCAATAGGAGAGGCTATACACTAGAGGAGTGGCTATTGCAACAGGAGAGGGCTATTGCAATGGGGAGGAGGTTACTGCAATAGGGAACAGGACTATTACAATAGGAGAGGGGGCTATTGCAATAGGGGAGGGGCTTTTGCAACTGGGGCAGGGGGTTATTGTAACAGGGAAGAGGGCTATTGCAATGGGAAGGGGCTATGCCATAGAGGGATGGGCTACACAATGGGAAGGAGGAGACTGCAAGGAGGGAGAGGCTATTGCAATGGAAGAGGGGGCTATTGCAATATGAGGAATATTCGACATTGAGATCTGTAAGCAGCTCAATGGTCAGGCAGAAAGGGGTTTTCTTTGCTCAGGAAGAGAAAGCTCCATGGAGCTGGTGAAGGAGGAGGGGTGAGAGCTGCGTTCTGCTCTGTGGTCAGCGGATTCCCAGTAAGGGCTATTGAGGAGGGGAACTGGTGTCCAGGCTGGTCAGTGGGGATGACAGTTCAGCCAATCTTTTTTTTTTGAGATGGAGTCTCGTCCTGTCGCCCAGGCTGGAGTGCAATGGCGCGATCTTGGCTCACTGCAACCTCTGCCTCCCAGGTTCAAATGATTCTCCTGCCTCAGCCTTCTGAGTAGCTGGGATTACAGGCGTAAGCCACCCTGCCTGGCTAATTTTTGTATTTGTAGAAGAGACAGGGTTTCACCATGTTGGCCAGGCTGGTCTCGAACTCCTGACCTCATGATCCGCCCGCCTTGGCCTCCTGAAGTGCTGGGATTACAGGCATGAGCCGCCATGCCAAGCCAGCTAATCTTTTATGAAATAGAGTGGGGAGGTGGAGGGCTGGGGCTGGCCTTGTCCTAGGCTGCCCGACAATGCCCCAGAGAGGTTCTGTCCTTCTGAGAGGAAGGGGCTTCTGAGGGGCTCACCTTGCTGCCAAAGCAATAAGGTCACAGTGGGGTCGTGTCTATCTCCTCCCTGCATTGATGTAGGAGCTGATGAGCCCCTCCTCCCTCCGCTGTGATCATGTGTCACAAACTCCACATGTGGGAAACTCCACCTGTGGGTGGATGGATAGACGTGCATGGAAAACTCCTACCGTCGGCAGGGCACAGCGGCTGTGTGGGGCAATGCGGAGGCACAGGGAAAGGGTGGTGCTTGTGTGCCCCTCACTTGTGCTTTTCTGCCATAGAAACCTTCTTGCCAATCTTACCTAAGCTTTCCCCATGAAAACGTCACGCAATGGCTTCTGTCTTCCAATAGACATAATATTCTTCAGCCTCCAGAAGTGAAGTGTGAAGGCCACCATAATCCACACATAGGTGACGGTGTTGGGGGTGGGGACAGGGGCTGCGTTCTCCCCCAGGCCGTGCTTATGCTGAGCTCTGTGTCCTATGGTTGAGGTGTCTCTGCTGCAGCACAAGGAGCCCCGCAGCGTGCCATGGGGGCCTTGCTGGCCGTAGCCTGGCTGTTGTTTTCCATTGCATGGTGCCGGTGTCCTTGCAGGCAGCAGGGTTGAAGCAAGGGCTCTTGAGGAGGCAGCCAGGAGAAGTGGGGCAACGAGAGGTTCCTTGCTTGAGTGGAGCCTTGTTGAGACCCATCCTCCAAGAATACAAGGGCTGTTAAGTCAAGAGGCACCAAGGCCTGTTAAGTCAAGAAGGAACAAGGCCTTCCTTCCACAGACTTCTCACGGCCGCCCTGCAAGACGGCGGCCCCGGCTCACCCGAGGCCTACACAGCTCTTGAGTTGCTGAGTGCAGTCAGCCTGACTCCACAAGGTCCCTTCTGACCTTCAGCCTCTGCTCCCCTGCCAGCCGGTACTGGGAGCTGATTGGTGTGGTCTCCCCTGGAGCACGCCTGAGGACTGAAGTGGCAGTGATCCACGTGCCAGGTGCTTGGCACAAGTGGTTCTGTGCAGCCTCAAAAACAGCACTGTCCCCACCCAAGCCCGCCGTGCTCCGTGCAGATGTTGATCTTGGGAGACAGGTTTAGGAGGTGGTACTGTCATGCAGAGACAGGTGGCCGCTGGTGCCTTCAAAGGGGAAGTTGGATAACCCCAGGCCCCATGCCTGGATCACGAAGCCAGCTCCTGACACCACAGACCCCTTGGCTGCTGTTGATGTCTGTCCCTGCTTCCCTGCAAACTGTACACGTGTCCTACATGCCCGGTTCCATTCAGGTGTCTCTTCCTGTGATTCTGACACAGCCTGGGGGCAGGTCTCGCCTCCCTCTGAGTGTCCCTGGAACAGAGCATGGATGATGAGGGGCTATGAGAGGTGAAATCAGAGGGCAGGTGTGGGCTGGGTGTGCCTGGTGTGGGATCTTTGCCCAGAGCTTCATCCTAAGAACTGTGTGGTGGATTTTCTTTTTTTTGTTGTTATTGAGACAGAGTCTTGCTGTGTCACCCAGGCCAGAGTGAAGAGCATATCGGCTCACTGCAGCCACTGCCTCCTGAGTTCAAGCAATTCTCGTGCCTCAGTCTCCCAAGTAGCTGGAGTTACAGGTCTGTGCAACCACAACCAGCTAATTTTTGTATTTAGTAGAGACGGTTTCATCATGTTGACCAGGCTGGTCTTGAACTCCTGACCTCAAGTGATCCACCCATCTCGGCCTCCCAAAGTGCTGGGATTACAGCCATGAGCCTCCACACCCCGCCCTGTGGGGTAGGTTTTCTAAAGGTTTACAAGCATGAGGGGTGTTTGTGTAACCCTCTTTCTTTAGCTTCTGATTTGATCAAAGGTTGAACCGTTGAACCAGTTGCTGTCACAGCTTACCACAAGCTTAGGGGCTTGAAACAACACGCATTTATCTTACCATGCTGGAGTCAGTTGTCCAAAATGGGTGTCATTGGGCCAAAATCAAGGTGTCACTGCTACAGCACATGGAGCCCCCACAGCGTGGAGGCTTCCCTCTAAAAGCCCTTGGGCAGAACCTGTGGCCCCACCTTTTCCAGCTTCTCAAGTTGCAGTCCTTGGCTGGGCACCCCTTGCCCATCTTCAAAGCCAGCAGGTCCACATTCTCAACCCCTCTTTCTGCTTCCATTGTCATGCCTCTTTCTCTGACAGACAGACCCCGCTGCCTGCCTCTCCTAATGACCTCTGTGCTCTCATCAGACCCACCCAGGTAATCCAGGACCACCTACCCCTATCTGGATCCTCTGCTTCATCCCATCTACCAAGACCCTTATGCCACATGAGGTGGCAGTTGCAGGTTCTGGGGATTGGGACGTGGACAGCTTTAGGGGGCCATGATTCTAAACACCTCACAGGTAGCCAGAGGATGTGACCGGTCCAATACAAGCCCTTTGAAATCAATAGAAACTTGCTTTGTGACAGAGCGCGTCCTGAATCATTCTGAATGTTCTGTGAGTGCTCGAAAGAACCCCGTGTTCTCAGTCGCTGGCCAGAATGCCCCAAGGAGGTCACTCAATCAAGCTTGTTGAGACTGTTGTTCAAATCTTCTGTATTCTCACTGATGTTTGCATGCTTGACCATGAGTTGCTGAGAGAGGTATAAGAACATTTCTATTGAATAGCTGATACATCATATTTTTACTTGTAGTTCTATCAGCTTTTATTTTGAGGCTATCTTTTAGGAGATTAGGGTGTTATATATTATACTAATCTGAAGTGGCAATGATCCACGTGCCAGGCACTTGGCACGAGTGCTTCTGTGCAGCCTCAGAAACAGCATCGTCCCCACCCAAGCCCGCTGTGCTCTGCGTGGATGTTGATCTTGGGAGACAGGTTGAGGAGGGGCCACACCAGTCAGCTCCCCGTCGCAGCTGGCAGGGGAAGCAGAGGCCTGGGTCACAGCTGTGCTCCTCTGGGGAAGCCTGGGAGCATTGCGAACCCGGGGTCCGATAGAGGAAATTCCTAGCCTGGAGTTTTTAGATTAGGATGAGATATATAAATATATGTAACTTTTGAAATTGATTGTAATGAGGTTCTGAAATGGTAAATTCTCTGTTCTGATTTATGGACTGATTTTCATTTGTGTATATATATGTATGTATATATGTACATATACACACACAAGATTAGAATGCTATTTATTATTATTTTTTGCTTGTAAATCGAATCTTTTATCATTATATTAGTAACCTTTATCTCCCTAGCAAAGATTTTGCCTTCAAATCTCGTATGAGACTTATGGAGATACACTAGCTTACTTTGGTTAGTTTCTGCCTGGTATAACTTTCCCTATCTTTTTATTTTTAGTGTTCCTCTGTCCTTATATTTCAGGTTTGCTCTAATTAATAGATTTTTTTTCTTTTTTTTGAGTTTCCTTCTTGTTGCCTAGGCTGGAGGGCAATGGCACAGTCTTGGCTCGCTGCAACCTCCACTTCCCAGGTTCAAGAGATCCTCCTGCCCTAGCCTCCTAAGTAACTGGGATTACAGGTGCCCACCACCATACCTGGCTAATTTTTGTATTTTTAGCAGAGACAAGGTTTCACCATGTTGGCCAGGCTGGTCTTGAACTCCTGATCTAGTCTTTTAGTTTTATCCTAGAAGTTTTAACAGACTGCTTAATGAAGTTTGGAGTGAATATGTATCTTTATCTTCCTCTCAAATAATGCAAATACCTCCCTTAGCATATTTTAACTCCGATTAACTGGTCTTGATTTAGATGCTGTTTTGTCTAGGATTTTAGTTGTATCTTTTTTTAAACTTCCCAAATTAAACCTCATTATTATTGATGCGTAACTCAGTGTTTGTTTAGATCACTCCATATTTCCTAACACCTTTCCTCCCTGTTCCTTCTTGTATGCAGATCTCTTTCTGTAAAAGTTTCCTTTAATGTTTGAAATTGATTGTAATGAGGTTCTGAAATGGTAAATCCTCTGTTCTGATTTGTGGACCGATTTTCTCCGTCTCTGTGCTGTGATTCTTGGTTACGTCTTCAGCCGTATGATATCACTCAAGAATTCTCCCTAGTTTCCTTCGTTTTCAACCTCAATTATGATGTCCTTAATTTTTAGAAACAATATTTGACTCTTTTTCAGAGCTGTTTATTTTCAAGTCTTTGGTTCCTATTCATATTTTATTCTCATCTTTATTTCTTTAAACATGTGAACACCATTATCTTTCTCTGATAATTCCAATATTTAAAGTCTTTGGGGGCCTAATTAATTCCTCTCTCTATTGTTTATGTGCTTCTTGCTTACAGAGCCTCATTTCTCGGTCTATTTTGTCATTTTTCATAGTGAGGTCATCATGCTCTTTGAAACCTGATCTGCAGGGATTCTCTGAGGCCTGGGTCACACCTGTGCTCCTCTGGGGAAGTCTGGGAGCATTGCTAACCAGGGGTCCAGTAGACAGAATTCCTAGCCTGGTGTTTTTAGATCTCACATGCAGCTGTAAGAAGGCTGCCTTGAATTTACACATCTTTGGGAGGTATTTTTAGTTTTAATAAATAAAAATTTATTAAGTTTCAGTAAAATTCGTACGTGTGACTATGTTGCGTGTGACTCTGTTGTGTCTCTGTTGTGTGTTGTGTGTGACTTGTACGGTGTGTGTGACTGCTGTGTGTGTGTCATGTGTACTTTTCTCCTCCTACCACGAACAAGGCAGAGATGGGCAGGTCTTCGGCCACAGGGTGGCTTTAGGGATTGCTATGGTTTGGCTCTGTGTCCCCACCCAAATCTCATCTCAACCTGGAATCCCCACGTGTCGAGGTAGGGAAGTGATTGGATCGCAGGGGTGGGTGGTTCCCCCCCATGCTGTTCTCATGGTAGTGAGTGAGTCTCATGAGATCACTATGGTGATGGTTTCAAAAGCAACCATTGTTCCTATGCTCGCATTCATTCTCTCTCCTGTTGCCTTGTGAAGAAGGTGCCTGCTTCCCCTCCTACCATGACTGTAAGTTTCCTGAGGCCTTCCCAGCCATGCAGAACTGTGAGTCAATTAAAACGTTTTCCCTTGTAAATTACTCAGTCAAGGGTATTTCTTTATAGCAGTGTGAGAACAGACTAATACAAGGTCAGTTCATCCTTACAACAAAGATGTCACCCTCTGGGGTCCCAGCTTCAGGCAGAGGGATTCTTCTTAACTGGCTCCTCTCCTTGGATTTGTCTCTTGACCCCTACACCTTATGCAGATGTCAAAACAGAGGTTCAAGATATCCCGCTGAGTTAGGATTCATTTCAGCCACCAATAATGTAAAATTCCAAACCAGAGTGACTTAATCAGGATAGAAGCGTGTTTCTCTCTCAGGATCCAGAAATCTGGAGGAGGTCAGCGTAGGACTGGTTTGATGTTCCGCCATGTGAGGGATCCACGTTTCTTTTTTTTTTTTTTTTGAGACGGAGTCTCGCCCTGTCGCCCATTCTAGAGTGCAGTGGCGCAATCTCGGCTCACTCAAGCTCTGCCTCCTGGGTTCACGCCATTCTCCTGTCTCAGCCTCCTGAGTAGCTGGGACTACAGGCGCCCGCCACCATGCCTGGCTAATTTTTCTGTATTTTTGTAGAGACGGGGTTTCACCGTGTTAGCCAGGATGGTCTCCATCTCCTGACCTCGTGATCCACCCCTCTCGGCCTCCCAAAGTGCTGGGATTACAGGCGAGAGCCACCACACCCGGCCATGTTTCTTCTTTATACTTCACTCTGCCTGGCTTCCACTTCCAACAAGGTCCAAAGTAGCTGCAGCTGTGCCAGCCATTGTCTACATATCCTCGTTGTTGGAAAGGGGGAAAAGAGGTGAAGAAAGGCATGGTGGTGGTTTTGAGGACACTTCTCAGGTGTTTCACACAGAACTCCTGCTTGCATTCTTTGGTCACATCGAGTATATGTTCACCCCGAGCTTCGGGAGAGGTTAGATGGTACAGTCTCTATTCCGCGTGGCTGTACTGGGAGTTCTGTTCTTCGAAGAGAGGATGGGTGTTGGGGGACAACTGCCACCTGCCACTCCAGGGGTACAGGGAGAGGACATTGGCCCAGGGCTAGCTCAGCTCTCTGGATTTCTGCATCTGCTTGGGGTTTTGGCCTCCAAAGAATCCTGTTTTCTTGCAAGCTTAACAGTGCACCTTGAAATATCTTAAGGTGTGTTTAATTAGGCTTCATTATTGTTTCCCATGGGAAGGATCTGCATGGTATTTAGGCCGCCATATCGCCAGAAAGAAGCCGTCTCCCTGGTGGGTGTTTTGGGATCCCTTGCTCTTTCACGTCTGCCTCTGCTCTCTGTTCCATTTCATTCCCCCACACATTCGTCACACACCTGTGGCTCGGTGCTGGTCCTGGGGGGTGGGTCTTAGGAGTAGGGAGCAGGGAGAACAGCTGGATTACAGAGACCCACCCCGGTGGAGGCTGCAGCAGAGAACACCCTCCAAAGCCCACAGACAGTCCTCCAGGTGGTGGTCTCTGTGGAGGTGACCCCCAGGACCTGCACCAGTGAAGTTACAGATGCTGAAAAGATGCACGTGCAGCCACATGGGGAAACAGAAGAACCACCAGAGTGTGGGGACACCAAGTCAGGGGTAGGTGCTCTGGCCGGTTGCATGAGTGGGGATAGGGACTCCTTGAATTCTGAGCATTGAACATTTCTGCTCCCATGAACCATCCCTTCTTGATAATAATTTACTCTTTAAGACTGAGTTTCAGTGCCTTAGATGGAAATATCTTACCTGACAGCTCTTTGAAGGTGAGCTGCAGGAGAGTTATTGCAGTGAGGAACTCCTGTAAATAACAATTTGCTCTTTACAACCTGCTGGGGAATAGAGCTAGGGTTGTTTTTAGAGATGGAGAATATCCACGCAAGCCCATTTGACTGTGGATTGCATTCTTAAATACTTATTAAACGATCGTCTCTTTGGCCGTCAGACTCCAGCAGCTTTGATTCCACTGTTGAAACAGTTGCACAGTCTCCTGGCTTCTCATTCCGACTCCTCGTCCTTCGCTTTTTGCTGGAAATGGTCACCTCCCAGACCTGTAAGATTCACTTGTTCCTCTCAGAAGTTCCCAGAGCTGCTCTATCAGATGTCAGGCTGCTAAGAACATGTAGCTCCTGAACCTCCTCAGGAACAGGGAGGTGCGTCCTGTGGCCTCGAGGGCCGCCTCTGTGGGTTTGGGCTGGACTTGCCCCATTTGGGTCTGTACCATCCCGTGCACTTGGACATGTGTTCACCCTGAGCTTCCGGGGAGGCTAGACGGTGTGGTCTCTATTCTGTGTGGTTGTATTGGGAGTTCTGTTCTTCAAGGAGAGGAGGGCAGGTGGTGATGCCATCAGGAAGTGAGGGCAGAGCCCCTGTGGATGACCCCAGGGGTAGCACCCGTGGACATGCAATTATTATAATAATGCATCCATAATTACTTTTGCAGTAACCTAATAGTGTCACGGGGCCCCGAGCTGTTGAGGATCCTTTGACTTCATTCCTGGATAAACAGGGCGGGGACAACAGCTATTTCTGAATTTGTCACCTGCCAAGTCCTACACTTTATATGAAGCTTTTTCTCTGAAGCGATTTCACTACCAGCCTTCAGCTCAGAGGCAGAAAGCCCCCATCAATTTTCTGTCACCTGTTTGCCGACATAAAACCCTGACGATGGATATCAACTTTTAGTATTTCATTGACTTCATGGTCTGGCCACAAGACTTACGCTTATGAAGCTGCAGGTTCCCACCTTCAAAATTGATCTTTCTGTCTTTCTTGTGTTATCATTTGTCTCTCCTTGGCCTTTTAATCATGAAAATAAAAATGTGTCCAGCATTTCAATACTTGGATCTGAGACAGATGCTCCACACAGACACTTTTGGAGACTTACTCTGTCGTGAAGGCATGTGGATCCTCCTGGGGAAGTGGAGAGGGTGCATTGGGGAATTTTTATTCTGCAGCCTGCCCTGCCACCTTCCAGATTCCACAGCTACCACTCTTCCTCCATGGAGCTCTCCATAAGCCCTCTCTGACCTCCCGCCCCACCTGCTTGTCATTAAGCGCTTCCTGGGTACCTGGTGTTATAGCAATGGCCCATCTCATCCTTACAACAGCCCTGTGTGTCAATCATTGATAACAATTTTGTCCATCTCATGGACAAGATTGGGGCTTATGGAAGGAAGCAGCTTTCTCCCCAAGGCAACTGCATCCAATCATGGGTGGTCCTGAGAATCCTGCCAAGTCTGGCTCTCTTCCCTGGGCCACCCAGGATTTCAGAGCAGATGGAATCTCAGAGCAGCACAGCTCCCGTGCTTGTTGATGAGGAGGTCAGAGTTCAAGAGGAAAGTCACATTCCCAGGATCACATGGCCAATGAGTAGCAGAAATGGGTGCTCCTCAGCCCCCAGCCCCAGGGCTGTCTCCACCTCATCAACCTGCACCCCAGAGCGTCTTGGTGGCATCCTCAAAGTCACAGTCCCCGGCTGGCCGTGAGTTTGTTGGGGTTCCCCTGGGCTTTGGTTTGGGCTCTCACAGAAGCAGACCCTGAAACGAGGATGTGCGGACAAGTATCATGTTTAGGAGAAGACTCCCAGGGCAGGGCATGGCAGGGAAGTGGGAAGTGGCACGGAGAAGAGAACGAGGCCTCCACAGTGGTCAATAGCCAGCACTCAGTCCCTCTGGGCACCCCTGGGAGCCAGTGTATGGCACACACGGTTGTCCCCCCAGAGCGGGGAGTGGGGGTGTTTACACACCAGACTCCCTTGTCACTTCCTGCCTGCCATGCTCCCTGGCAGAACTGCCACCTGGCAGATGGCACTGGGGCTGGCAGGAAATGGAAATGATAAGATTCAATCGTCACTCCTCAGAGAAGGCTGCCAGATTGCATACCCCAGGATCTCCGGACCATGCCACTCAGTCTCATCATCCTCAGGGACCTTTGACCTCCTGAAGCTACCTTGCTCATTACCATGCCCGGGCTTATTGACACAGAACTCAAGCTCCACACACCAGGGGCCATCTCTGTCACTTACTTGCTGAGCCCCTTGTTTCCCTGGACAACACCTGGCATGTAGCTCTCACTGAAAAATATCAGTTCAGCAGAAGCCCAGATCCTTCCTGACAAACGAGGGAAGTGGGCATCCCATGAGGGCTCCCAGGAAGAGGTGTTTGAGATGCTTGCCAGCCAGGGACAGGGCACTCAGTGATCAGGACAGAGGCAGCCAGCACCTGGAGGTGCCCACTGGCAGCTCCAGTCCCCAGGGCCTGACACCAGGCTTCTGTGCTGTCTGTGGGCTGCCCTCTGGTCATGCCCACAGGCTCCCTGCTCCAGGGCCATCATCTCAACTGGGCTTGCACACCTTCTGTTGTCTGTCGCTCAGCATTTACTGAGCACCTGATCTGTATTAGATTCTGCCTGGGGCTGGGCAGGATTTGTCACAGTCCTACCCTCAAGGAGCTTCCACTCAAAGGGAACCGCTCATATGTGAACACACCAGGGCCAGCATCAGGCACCAGCCGAGCACTAATCATCCTTTCCAAAATCACTTCCCAAATCCTCTATGCCCAGTGGACAACAGGGGTGAACACGAGGTTCGGAGCAGTCCCAGGGAGTCCCAGGCAGTCCCACTAAAAGCACTAACACTCAGGCTGCATGAGGGCTGGTGAAGGGTTAAGGGCGCAGGTGCGGGGCCAGACTCTACTCACTGGCTGTGTGGGCTTGTGCTCTGACACTTAACCTCTCTGAACTTGGCTTTTTGTTTTCGTTTTTCCTTTTCAAGGTGAGTCACAATCCTTGCCTTGCAAGGCTTTGAAAGGAATACATTGGTTAAAATCTTTCAGTGCCTTACACACAGTAAGTTCTAAACCAGCCAAGGTTTCTGCTAGCACTGTTTCTCTGCCTAATAGCTCCATGCTTACCTGGAGGCACTGCCCTGTGGATCAGTGTGGCAGTCAAGGAGCAGCGGGCCCTGAGTGTCTGCAGAAGGAAGGAGGAGGCCAGGCCCCGATTAAAATGAGGAGAGCAAGGAACTCATTTTGGGTGCAAAATGGAAGAGGGTGCCAAAAACCACAGTAATCGAGGTAAATATTATTTTAAGGCACTTTAAAAAAGCAAAGTTAATGCAAAAAAAGTCAGGATGAACAAAGTATCAACATTGTAAGTGGAGCTAGGCTGCTGTTTTATAGCCCTGTCTCACAGTGCGCCAGGGACAGTCCTGGGCCACGCAGACTTCGCGTCCCAGCAGGCAGTTTACGAGGGCTGAGGATGGCTGAGAACAGGTCTGGTGGGGCAGGCTGCACAGAGGGGCATGGTTTTGTTTGTGCTCTTATTAACTTTTTCACTTGGTTCAGAGCCTGGATGGATATTTTGATAAGTGTATAGCAACGTGCGTGTGTTTCCTTTGGCCCGAGGCTCCAATATGGCTCAGCAGGGAAGAGTGCGGAGGCGAGGGGAGGGGAGGGGAGGGGAAGAGGGCAGGGGAGGGGAGGGGAGGCAAGGGGAGGGGAGGGGAGCACAGGCTGTCCTTGCCGGGCTCTGTGTGCCCGGTCTGCCCCATCTCCACAGTGGCTTATAGTGGGCCCTGGCCCAGCGTTCAAACTTGCATGAAAGAAACACATTCCGGGGATGGTTTTGGGACCAGGCATCCCATGCTCAGCCAGAGCAGCAAATCTGGAGAAAGTTCCAGAACCACAACTATGTGGTTCTTCCTCTCTGCTACTGCAAGTGCCCTGTCCCGTGCCCTTGAAACAGCGAGCAGCTCCAGGCTGACCACAGTGGCCGAGGGCAGAGGAGGGGCTCGTTCTCGCCTCCCTTTAACTGCCTCTGCCGTGCAACCTGGTTTTTTTTCCAGCCAGCCAAGAGACAGGTGAGCGGGGCTGGCTTAGGCCTCTGTCCGGCCTTGGGTCTCTGTAGGTGGTGGCCCCTCATAAAGCATCAGGCGACACACATCCAGGTCTCCGTGTATTCAGAACTCCAGAACATAGCAGTCACTCCTGGTTGTGGAGCACACTGTACCGACCCCCCTTGCTGGTGCTTTCCAAACGAGGCTGCTGGGTGGGAACCGGAGCATCTGAGGGCTGTCACTGGCCTTTCCCTGGAAAAATCTGTCCTTTCCTTTGAGGGTGGGACCTTCCTCCTTTGAGATAATTAAACCATCCTTTCTTTATGAATTGGTGGTTGAAGGTTCTTATTCTTTTCTTTTACTAATCTCCCTTGGAGAAATAAAAGGCAGTAATCTGGTGTGGATCCCACATTTATAATTTTGTCAATGGTGATTATTGTACCGCGAAGCCTCAGAGCCGGGAGCAGGGTCCCTCTCCAGCCCTGCAGACCTGCCTGTGTACCTGCGGAGGCGTGGAGGTGGCTCGCTGTGCACTGGTTACCGTCCTGTCTGAGTCCAGGTGACAGGACGCACTCACACGCAGCGGGTCACACGAGCGGGTTTGGTGCTTGCAGACGGGCAGCGAGGGACAACAGAAGCTGAGGATTCATATGGTCCGAACCCCCGAGGCCCAGAAAAGCTACCCAAGTCTAACTGCATGTGCGCCATGTGCACTGTGGACAAGGGACCCCGAGAAGCAGCCCGACCCTGGTTTTATGCCCCGGGGACAATGTGATTCACTAAGCAAAAGCACTGAGGGTCAGCGTGTTTCTAGGGCAGGCCTGGGACAGTCCCCCCTCATCTCACGATGCTGCATTCCCAGCACATTCCACGGTTCTGTGTGGGAATCACAAGGGAGAAAGAGAGGAGACCGGGTTGGTCCAAGGCCTCCTGGAGAACACCCCTGCAATGCCCTGCGTCGCCCACGTGCCTGTCACCATCAGGCCCTCTGCCTCCTCCACCTTCCCTGGGAAGGTCTGCTCTTTAAGATGCAGCTCAGGCATCACCTCCTCAGGAAGCCTTCCTGGACTCACTGCCAACTCAGACCCTCCTCTGTGCCCTCCCCCTGCCCAGCCCCTGTGGTTTCTTCTTGGTCAATCCTCTCCCTGCCATGTGAGAAAGGTTTTCCTCCCCCTCCAGACTGTGAGTCTCGTGGAAGGCAGGGGACACATCCTGCTCTGTGTCCTTGGCCTAGGGCCTGGCATATAAATGACGAGAATGGAAGGGTCCCAGGGCCAGTGTGACGGGGAAGGTGGATGTGAGCTCCAGAGAGTGGCTCAGGAACTGTTCAAGCCACCCACCCCCACCGCCCCCGTGACCCGAGAACCCAGGATGGGCCGTGGGATGACACGGGTCTCCGCTGCACTCTCTCATGGTGACTTGTCTCTTGTGTATCACTGGCCAGCCCCTCTGCCCAGCACATGGAGTCTACCTGACCCCAACCTCCAACACCATCTGCCCTGCACTTTGCATTTTATTTTTAGCAAATGCAGCCAGGCACCCTGTTTTCCTTCATTCCTTGGCAGTTGTGCTCGGGGCGGACAGCGCCGGTGAATGTCTGACCATAATCATCCACAGGCCAGTTTTCAATCATGAGGTTGATGATTAGCTCACTAACACCCTCTCCCCGGACAGTCTCCTTGGGGCCCCCAGACTAATTACTGCAAGACGCGCTGAGTAAAGTTCACAGTGCCAGGGAATTGAGGGGAAATCTTACCACCTCTGAGATTACTGAACGGTAAATGCGTTCAGAAGATGCAGTTAGCCGTGGTTGGGATGGGAAATTGTTGGAACGGGACTCTGTGGGAGTCACACCCCCCTCCCCACCACACGTGCCCTCCCCACATGAGAGATGCTGGTGCCAAGTTGCCAGTTAAATGAGGACACTCGTGAGGGACGAGGACGTGGACTGAGCTCCAGAGGACTGGTATTTTTCCTTATCTCCGTGGGAGCCTGTCCTCCACCAGGGCCCCCAGCCCACCTCTGTCTGTGCACACCTCCACCGTCACTCCAGCGGAGCTTGCACCAGGCCCCCAGGTTCATTGCATGGCACGTTGGCAGAGCCAACACTGGGCCAGGGATGCAGATGAGCAGACCTGCCCTTGTCTCAAGAAACAGCCAGGCCATAGCTGAGGTCCACCTGGGGTGAGGTGGTGGTGGGGGTCCTTAAGTGCCTTAAAAATGTAGCCAGAGTGGTGTGGAAGGGGCATATTCAGTGCTCAGTTTTTCTAGGCAGCAAATCTGTTGATTCCATCAGATTCTTAAAGGGTTTAGAACCAAAAGGGTCAAGAGCGATTGATCTAACAAAGGAGCCAACAGGTGAGTAGAGGACAGTTCAGTGCAGTCAGTGCTGTGATTGACAAAGTCCCAGGAGCCAGGGTGGGCGGAAGAGCAGCCCCGATCCTGTGGACAGGGATGGGGAAGGGGAAGGCAGGGAGGATTTCCAAGCAGGGGCTCCCCGTGATGGACAGGTCTTGGTGCCAGGGACTTTCAGATTCATTCATTTAGTTACTGGCCATTCATCAACATCTCCAGGCATCAGCCCACTCTCACACGTGTGCAGACACACAGACACTGAGAAAGGAGGGTGGCACTGCCCATCTGGCACCACAGAACTAAGCAGGATGGCCTGCAGCCACCATGCAGCCCAGCACCGACACGTCTACATGGGCGCCCACTGCAGCTACTGAGGCTGTGAAAAACCAAAGCCCACGTGGAGTGAGTGACGGCTCTTTGATAAAGGCAGAAACCATGACCTCAGCACCTTGCAGGTGGAGCTGGGGCTTCCTGGCCTTCTTTTGAGTGTTGAATGAAGCTGTAGCTTGGAAGTTAGCAAAATCTAAGGAGTGTAGACCATGAAGCCAGAGAGCCCGGGCTCAAGTCCTGGCTGAGATGAGTAGGGCTGGCTGCAGTTGGACAGTCATGGGACCTGCCTGCACACAGATTCCTTCCACCCTCTCAGCCCCAAGGGAAACCAGCTGGCCAGCACCCCGAGACTGCCCAGCACGGTGCTCAGCCCAGGAGCTGTTGGGAGCAGGTCTCTGGTTTGTCATCCATTGTTCGTGTCTATCTGAAACATCACCCAAGGCGTCAGCCTTCTGGGCCCCCTAGAAGGTGAGCCCCAGGAAGTGGGGGCCCTCATGGCTTTATCCACTTTCCAGTACATCAGGGTTTGTTTCTGTGTAGCCACAGGTAAAACTGGTTGTTAGGTTTTTAAATGGTTGGGAAAAAATTCAATGGTTAAAAAAATGAGAAGAAGAGGAATCCTTCATGGCACATGAAAATGACGTGGAACTCAGTTCCAGTGCCCATGAATGCACAGCCTCGTGCACTTCCTTACACATTGCCAGGGGCTGCACTGGTGCTGTTAGGACAGAGGCCATACGGCCTGCAAAGCTGGTCCTCTCCAGACAGGCTTGCTGAGCCCTGGCCTCAGGCTCCGTGGATCCGTGCTGAGATGCCAGTGAGGCGGGAGGAAGGGTCGGCCCCGTGCCCAGCTCTGGGCTCTGCCCTGGGTTCTGCTTTCATCTGATGTGATAGGGAATGTGGCGTGGGACAGAAGAGGACAGCGGAAGGTGACACGTGTAGCTTTGCAGGGGCTGTGGGAGGAGTTGTGGTGTGTGGGTGGAGGTGCTGGAGGCTGACAGGCCGAGTTTCCAGAGTTCAGAAGGCTGGGGAGTTAAAACTGAGCATCGCTGGCCAGGATATAGGAGTTTCATCCTGAAAACGATGAGGTCACCTAGATAGTACACAACAGGAATCCAAAATGGTTTTATGGAGGCCACAGGGGTGAAAGGAAGGTGGCTTGGGTCTGGGAGGAAGGAGAAGGGCACGGAGACAGCATGGGACAACTCTCCCAGCAAGGCGAGGATACATGCCTCTGCCACATCTGGGCACCCTGCTGTGCCCTCCGGCTGCCTTCTCCCTCGGTCCTGGCCATGATGGGGGACAGGGATCTGGTTCATCTCCATCTCCTCAAGGACAGGCCTCTGCCTGAGTCACTGGTGCCACTACATGGGGTATGGCCAGGCTTGGGCTGGAGGAACCAGTCCCCAGCCCACCAGGAGCCTTTACTTGAACCCACTAAGACCCCAGCCTGTCCTGCTCCCCTGGGCCCCATGCAGTGACTCAGCTGGGTGTGCTCAGCTCCTGCAGGAGCTCTTGCCACCTGCCTCAGCTTTCTGTCCAGGACCCAGTCTGCTGGAAGGGATCAATGTCAATAACAACTGTTCACGTTGCCGCGGATAATTCCAATCCATGCGCACTCCATTATGCTGTATAATCCCACCCCACGGGAGATTCCAGGACATGGGAGAGAATGAATGTAAGGCCTGGTACAAAGCCTGGCCCATGGCAGGCACCTGAAAAGTGACTGCTTAGCTTTGGAGGGGACAGGGAGCGGGAGAAGATGGTAGGGGAACAAGGAGAAGGGTTGGGGGAGGAGACCCCATTCTTCAAGCTGGGTGAGGGACAAGGCCAACAGCAGGGACTGGCCTTCGGGCCACTGCTCGCCCCAGCTGACTGCAAGCCCTTCTCTCTCCACCTCTTTCTGCGGGGAGGAGCCACAGGCTCTGCCTACCAGGAACTTGAGGTCCCAGGTCTTTAGACCTGCAGAGCTCACAGACATCTCTCCTCTGAAGGAGGTGACAACCCTCCAGGCAAAGGGAGCATTTGGTGAAGGGCTGAACAAGCATCAGAACATCCCAGCCTGGGTCTGCTGCCTCAAAATAGGTCTTTCTGGTTCCCACTGAGAAATTAAAATACATTTATTGATACTCTACATCTGCAGAAAAGAAATGTAAGGAGAGCCGATAAACCAACGAATGAGACAGAAAGGACAGGAGAGTGAGGAAGAGTCTCGGGTACTGTCTGTTCAGCGGGGCTCTGTGTGGCCCAGTGGTTCCCTGAGCACTGTCCCTTGCAGCCCCTGGTAGCTCAGGTGCCAGGAAGCTGCCAGCACTGCAGGAACCCAGTTGAGAATGTCAAGTGCAGCAGGGTAGGCCTGGGCTGCCCTCCACCCAGAGGCAATAAGTCCCCACTCACTGGGATGTAATAAGGCATGACTAGCAACTAAGGATCACTCTGGGCCCTATGTGAGGATAATTCCAAAGTTAGCCTCAGAGAAAGTGGCCCACTAATGACCAAAGAAGCACATGCACCTCACGTGGCTCACCAAGAATGACCCACAGAGACACTGCTTGTGGAGATATCTCCTGCACTGGACAACTGATTCCACACTCTCTCATCGATTTCCTAGTGTAAGCTGCTACTGAATGCCCAGGTATGAGGCCCTAGATGGCCAGCCTAAGCCCTACCATCCTTACACTTGCAGTTTATCCATCCACCCATCTACCACGCATCCACCAATCCATCTTTCCATCCATTCATCCATCCACCCATCCACTCACTCATCGGCCATCTACCCATTAATCCATTCATCCATTCATTCACCATCCATTCATTCACCATCCATCCATCCTCCTATCCACTCATCCAACATCCATTCATTCATTCGTTATCCACCCATCTAATCCATCTATCCATCCATCTATTCATCAACCATACACCCATTCACTATCATTCACCCATAATCCATTTATCCATCTACCTATCCACCAACCACCATCCATTAATCCACCCACCCATCACCATCCATTCATCCATCCTCTTATCCACTGTCCATCCATCCCATCCATCCATCCATTTACCCATCCACCATCCACCCATCAATCCATTCATCCATCCACCTGTTCATCCACCTATCTACCCATTCACTGTCCATTTACCCATAATCCAGGGACTGGCTCTCGGGCCAGTGCTCCACGTATCTGTTCATCTGCTTATCCATTCATCCATCAATTTACTTATCCATCCACCTATTCATCCATTTACCATCTCTCCATCTACCCATCCATCCATCCATCCATCCATTCATCCACTCATCCACTGTCCATTCATCTATTCATCCATCTGCCATCCATTCACTCATTTATTCATCCTTCACTCCATACTGATTTATCAGAGATTTACCTGGCACTGCTGTAGGTTCTGGAGATATAGCAGTGAGCGAGAAAGACAATGACCCTCCTATCTGGAATTTAAGCTTGAAGTAAGGGCATTGGGCAAATTGTGCATTGCACAGGGGCAATTAGCTGAGGACAAATGGGGCTATGGAGTGAGCTGCCTTGGCCTGGAGAAAGGAAAATCTTTTTCCTGGTATAAAGGGGTTAACCATTCTCCAGGCATGTGCCAGGGAGGGAGGGGTGCCTTTTAAAATGTAGGTAAAGTCTTCGACCAGGAGAGCAGCAGCTCTGTTGCACTCTGGGGTGATCTAAGAGGGACATAGTTATATACCTGCCCCCTCTCCAGTCCCACCACCTTCACCTCCACTCTTGCCACATCAGGTGTTCCTGTGCCTGCTCTTGCTTTTCTGTCACCTGAAATAACTTCCTCCCACAATAGCTTTCCCCAACTATTCTTCATCCTTCCAGCGACACTTCCAGGAAACTATAGATCCCTGGGGACTAGTCGGCTCCTCTGTGCTCCCGCAGGCCTGAGCTTCCCTCTTCACGGTGCTCATCACTTACAGTAGAGAGCAAGGAGCCTCTGCTGGCCTCACTGCTGACCAGAGGTGACCAGCAGCCTCCAAACCCACTTCAGTGGCTCCATTCCCTCATAGGGCTGCCAGCTTAAACAAAGAACTTTTTAACAGATGCACAATTAAATGTGAATTTCATATATTAACCAGTTATTTTAGTGTATCACAAATATTGCATACTTATACTAAAATTATGTGATGTTTGGGGCATACTCCTTACTTTAAAAAGTTACTCATTTAATGGAAATTCAAATGTAACTGGATGTCCTATATTTTCTGGCATCCCTAGCTTCAGCTGGACTCTAGCCTCTAGGAACAGATTTTTAATAAGGGATGGAACCTGGCAAGTGGCCCCAAAGCCAATATAGCTAGAATCTCCCTGAGCCCCCCACATCTCACACCTAGCCAAAGAATTACCTTCATCTGGAGGCTTCTTTGATCCTCCCACTCCTGGCTGAAAAAGGTGCCTCGTCTGAGTGCCCCGAGCCAACCCACTCACATATACATACACACACATCCATCTACCCATCCATCGTTCCATCCATCCACCCACCCATCCATCCCTCCATCCACCCACCCATCCATCCCTCCATCCATCCATCCATCCATCCACCCACCCA
>NW_016815549.1:177109-257910 GCF_001698545.2 Rhinopithecus bieti | reverse complement strand
TCGATGGACATTTGGAGGTGATTCCTGGCAGAGAACTCTGCGATGGTGCAGATTGCTCCAGGCTCCCTGGGACTGCCTGACATTTACATAGCCCCACAAGGCCCCTGAGCCATCTCTTGGCCCTTCTGAGCTTTGCAGGGCTCCAGCAGGTGGACAATTAGTTACCCTTCTCTCCAAATCAAAGGTGAGGAGCCCAGGGCTCAGCAACATGGACCTCGCGGTGCCTGGTCCAGCAGCTAGTCCAAAGTGTGGCCAGGGCAGAATTCTGAATATTTTGACTACAAATCCTGTCGCCTTCTATCCATCCATCCACCACCCACTATCCATCTAGCCAAGTGCCATTGATCTATATATTTATCTATCCATTGGTTATCTCATCTATCCATCCACCTACTCACCCATCCATCCATCTATCTATACGTACACCCACTCACCCAATTATCCATCCACCCAGCCATCCATGTGCCATTTATCTATATGGTATTCATCTATCAATTCGTTATCCATCATTATAAGCACCTACCCATCCACTCACCCACTGGTACATGCATATACCCCTTCCTTCCATCCATCCAGAAAGGCTTTATAAAGCTCCTCATATGCCTAGTTTCTGGGCAAGCAGGGGTGTAGGGTGTGTAGACTCCACTCTCTGACAACAAGGAGTTCACAGCCAGTGAGATTGTGAAACTACTATCCTGAGATAGAAAAGGTTCTAAGTGGAGGTGTGTAGAAACGGCCATGGAATCATGGTGGGGGACCGGACACAAGCATGGAGTAAGGAGTGCTTCAAAGAGGAGGAGACATTTGAGTTGGCCTTTGGAAGATGTACAGGAATTGGCCATGTGGAAGAAGGATCAGACATTCTGAGCAACTTTTAGTTCAAGTTCAAAATTCTGAAGCTCAGAATCTGGCTTGCCCGTCGTGGGCTGTGTTTATAGGGACAAGCCTTGGTGTCTTTGGAGCTCAGTTTCCTCTTCTGAGAAAGGAGAAGTGGGGAGAAGTGTGCTTCCTCTGAGCTGCCTACCGGAGCCCCCCAGCTCTGCCTCACCTTCCAGCTGGGGCTTTCTCTCTGGGATTTGCAGTCAGGAGTGGGATGCTCACCCATCCCTCAGTTTTTCCCTCTTCCTCCATGATCCTACCCCATGTCATGGCTTCAGATATCTTGGTTGCACCCCCACTACTCCCCAGCCCTGATGCCTCAGTCGCAGTCCAAACTCAGATCTCCTGCTGCTCCATGACACCCACCTCAGAGGGCAGACAGGCATCCCTGATTCATCACATTGCTGTCGGAACTCTTCCACCTGCTTCACAGAAGCCTCCTCCTCAGGCTCCTCTCAGGAAGTGGTCCCATCCCCCCTCACACTGAAAGCTCAGGGGCCATCCTTTCCCCCTCTATCCCCTCACTCCACCTCAGATGCACTAGTGAGTTCTGTGCTGCAAGTGAGTTCTCCAAACCACGAAATCTTTGTCCCCATTTCAGCCCAGGGCCCAAGTCACGCCCATCTTCCAGGGATTTTTCCAGGACCCCGGCCCCTCTGTCTGCACTCCACGCTGCATCCGCAGGGGCGTTCACCAGGGAAATCAGGTTGTATCTCCTCTGCTCAAGGCCCCCAAGGTTCACCGTCCCACGTTGCAATCAGACTCCTCATGGGGCTCCCAGGCCCGCACGCTGGCTGCCTCTCCACCCACGGCACATTCTGCTTGCTCCCTCATGCCTCCAGCTTCAGGACTCCTGTGGTTCCTCCAAACGCCAAGTTTGGTGCCTCAGGACCTTTGTGCGTGCTGCCACTCTCCCTAGCACGTGCCCTTCCCTGTGCCTAGGAGGCTTTTCTGCCTCAGGAATGTTTTTCCTTACCCTCCTTTCCCAAGTCACAACCACCACCCTACCCTAGAACTTGCATCTTCTTACCTTGCTTTATATTTGCAGTGATTTTTTTCTCTATATGAGAGTATATTATTGCTTTTTCTTATTGTCTGAGCCACGCACACACACACACCACTGTCCTGGAAGCCTCGGGTGGCAGGAAGCTCACCTGTGCCATCCATGCCTGTGTGCACAGTGTGGGGGAGACTGCTGGCACCCACAGGTCCTCAGAAGCACCTGAAGTTTCTAGCTGGCAAATGTGAGTAGATGCTTTTCTCTGAAAGGTATAGGTGACAGATACACAATCTGTGATGTGCACCCAGGTCCTGCATCTGTGCTGTGTGTCTCTGGGCAAGTTGGTGAGCCTCTCAGAGCTCTAGGAAGCTACCACCCCTCTCAAGGATCAGCTGTGGGGGTTCATGAGACAAGATGAGTGTGCCACTCAGCACCTGGCTCATAGAGGCTGCCCAATACTTAGTAGCTACCCTTAAGCCAGTGGCAGCTAACGACGGCCAGGCGTAAGGGATTCATCTGGCCAGTCTGGGAAATCCAACATTGTTTCCCTCCATCAGGGCAAGGCATCTTGGAGCATTTTTGTTGGGAAGTTTATCCAGTAAGTCCAGGGAGCGGAAGGCTGGTACGTCCTCTGTGAGGAGCATGGCCTCCCCAGACATTTCCCTTAAAGTAGCCCGGAAGCTCTGGCCAGTAAAACCTCACTCTACCCTGCCCACTCCACCCTGGCCACCTCTTCAGTCCACACTCAGGAACATGAGGGACAGTTTCCAGATGTGCGGGGTCTTCTGCCCTGGAATTGGCATTAGGCAGCCAGGGGTCCCAGCTTGGTCCCCAAGGAGTGTAGGCCCTGGAGAAGCGGCCTCGCCTCCTTGGGTGCTAGTGTCCTGACGGAGGTTGGACTTGATGTGCCCTCCCTCTCCCAAGTCCTCATGACAAGAGCCCTCGCTGGGTTTCCCTGCCTTCTCTCTGAAGGGGGCCTGGAGGCTCTGCCATGAGCCCAGCACACAGGTATCAGGCTGATACTCACATGGCATAGTGCCCAGGTGGGAAGGGACGGCTTTAGGAGCACAGGCATGTGCGCATCTATGCACGTGTTCATGTGTGTGCGACGTGAAACGCCAGGATGTTGCCGTGAGGAATAAAGAGGATCTCGGCAGATTCGTCAGCCCCTGCCCCAGCCCTGTCCCCAGGCACCTGGTCTCTCCCACTCTGGAAACAGCTGCATCTAGTTATGCCTCTTTTTTCTCCTCCTCCTCCTTCTCCTCCTTCTCCTCCTTCTTCCTCTTCCTCCTCTTCCTCCTTCATCTGCTGGGCTGGGGACCGCTGGACGTTTCTCCTGCACACCTGCAGCACCTCTTCTGCAGACTGCGATCTTGTTGGAGCAGAACGATACGGGGTTCTTACAGGTTTCCCTAATCAGCCATCCCTCCCACAATATCACCATGTATTGTTTTCTTTGGTCTAAAAATAGGAGACCCACAGTTGGGCTTTGTTGGGAACAAGGCATCTTGCTGTGTTACTGGATGTGATCCATGTGTGGCTGCGAGTCTGTGGCAATCTCTCAGCTTTTTAGAGTCCCGGCTTTCACAAGACATCCTGCTCCTGCCTGCAGCCCATGCTGTGGAGTCCCACCCTGCTGTGTACCAGACCCTGGGGACACAGCCCTGGTCCTTCACCCCCACATCCATCGGGCATCTGTCCATCTGTGGACTGCCTGGGGGAGGGTCAACTTCCCAGGCAAGGGGCTCCTGTCAACCGAAGCAGATTCCTGGGGAAGTGGGCAGCTGAGTTCTGGGCAACCAACAAAAACAGTAGCAGGGTGTCTGGCGGCCACAATGCCAGGCTCCAGGCACCGTCACTATGGAGGCGGTGGGGGTTGGGTACACACATTGCATGCCCCCGACAAAGCTGGGTTTGTGCAGCTCTCCATAGGTTGGCCTGGAAGGCTGCAGGGCTGGAGCTCTTTGCCTTCTTCTTGCAGACTAGAAACTGAAGCTGAAGCTGAGACCAGGGCCAGTGGGGAAGGCTCTGAGGGTCTCATGGTGGGGGGTCTTCCCTGCACTCAGGGCAATTTCTCTGACCTGGGCAGGTGGGCATCAGTCTCCTCTGTTTTTCTGCTCCTCAGCCACGAGGTCAGCCCTGTGTATTCCAGGCCCCCGAGTGTCCCCCAAGGGCCCTTCTCCTGCTGTGATCCCCATGTTAACCCACCATCAAGAGGCCCAGGGAGGCAGTGGCTGGCAGGCACGGGAGGTCACCGGCCATGGGGTCCCAGCCGGCTCTGAGACCCACGACTGCTGACCACAAGGAGGGGGTTCCCAGGGCCTCTTGACCTCAGGCACCTCCCCTGCTGGGGGTAGGTCATGTCCATCCTGGGCAGTGTGACCAAGCCCGGCAGAGATGTGGCAGCCTACCAAGCCCTCAGCCCTGCCTGGGGTGGGGTGTGGGAACTAGGGGCACAGGGGTCTTTCCTGGGTTCTGAAGCCTTCCTCTCCCACTCCCTCCTGGCATCTCACACCCTTCCCTGCATCTGCAAATGAGTGTGTCTATGGGCATGTCTATGTGTGTGTGTTTATGTGTGGGTCTATGTGTGTGTATATTGAGGGGGGTGGTGATCGGATGAAATCAAAGGTGGTGAAACTTTTTTTAAAAAAACATGAAAACACTTTTGCTGAACAAAATCCTACACAGAAACCCAGTCAATAAATCTAATCAAAGACAGGCTGCCGGGGCTACGGACTGGTGGGGTGTGGCACGCTGTCCATCAAGCTTCCCTGTCACCTGCTCGGCTCTGTCTGAACCAGGTGACCTCTGGGTGAGATATTCACCTCTCTGAAAAGTGAGGCTGGCAGCAGCCCAGCCTTGGGGTGGTGTCTGGCCTGGTGAGAGCCTGCTGGTGCTGCTGCCCAGCTATGGTGGTTGCAATGATCACTGCCCGGCTTGGTGAGCTCTATCTGCTTGTCATGACAGTGCTGTGAGTTATTAATCAGTACTCTCAGGACTGATGTCCATCTGTGACTTTAATGACATTCTGGTCTGAGTAATACCCACATCCTGCTCCAGAGCATGGCCCCTGGGGGAGATGCTACAAAGCAGCCTCAGAAAAGCCAGGATCCCTGCGTTCCTCAGCAGGCCCGAGGCACCTCCTCCTCGCCTCACCCAGCCTCTACTCCAACCTGTAGCTCGGGTGGAAGGAAGAGAGGGAGCAAGAAGGAGGAGGGTGACCCACTTCAAAAGGGGCAGGATCGAGGCTCCCAGAGACTACAGAACTGACTCGCGGTCTCGCCACTGTGTGTGCATGGCCAAAATTCATTGTAGGTGAATTCTGAAGCCTTTTCTTCTGTGTCTTGCAGGGTTGAGCTTGTTATAAAGAAAACACTTGCACAGGCAGTGAGGTAGGGAGCCTGTTGCCACTGGAGGTATCAAAGCAGAGAGGCCGGGGCACGACTGCAGTGATTCCAGCATCAGCCGGCCCCTCTGCTGCTGCCTCCTGCTTCTAGGCATCACCATGTCTGGAGTCCCAGGAAGGGGGACTCCAGACTGGACTGCAGTGCCCTGCCTTCCCTGCCCACCTTGCTCTTTGCCTGTGGGAGGGGGCCCTGCCTGCCTCCGTCGTGAGTGCTTTGGCACGGGGTCCCAGGAGGCTTCATGCAGGACGGATGTCCGTTATTCCAGATCTGGAAGCACCAGCACTGGTGCTCCTCACAGGAAACCAGAGCTTCGAGTCACATTGGCCTCCACAAGATTGCAGAGAGCCCCTGGGAAATCTCCCACTCCAGAGCTCTTTCCCCAAGAACCTTAATTAAATTATCCTTCATCTGTGGTAGGAAGGAGGAGAATAACTTGACAAAAGGCACACTCATCTTTCCCGCTATGCCTTTGTTTGGTTCACCCACCGCTCATGATGCATCTGCTCTGGGGTCAGCCCTGCCCAGACCCAAAGCCACTCCCTGACACTGAGGAGTAGAAACACTAGGACTGACTGATGACCAATGGCATATGGTTAGAGAGCAGATGAAGGACAGAAGATGGTGCTACCTCCCACCCCATCCCTTCCTAGGGACCATTAGCCCCCCAGTGGCAGCCAGTGGTGCCTGGGGACACTGATACCCCATTGCTGACAATCAGTAGTACTCAAGCACACCAATGCCCTACCTTTTACAATCAGTGACACTCAGAGACACTGATACCCCACCTTTGACAATCAATGGTACCTTGGGGAGACACCAATATACCTGCCATTGGCGATTACTGGTGCCTGGGGACATCTATTTCCCACCATCGACAATCAGTGGCACTCAGAGACACCAGTACCCCGTCTTTGTCAATCAGTGGGGCTTTGAAAGCACACCATGCTTGAGCTCTCGGTGGCTGTCCCATGACTTCTGCAGCACTGTGTTCTCTGATCTTCCTCCTACCTCTCTGGTCACTCCTTCTCAGTCTCTTCTCAGCCACGAGGAAGGTACCAGGTGTCTTTGGTTCACTGTTTTTCCCCCAATGCCCAAGATAGGAGCTAGGGCCTTCCAAACTCCCTGTTGCCCCACCCGTGGCATCCAGTCCTGCTCCTTCCACCTTTTCACATCTCTTGCAGCCGTCTCCTCCCCATCCCATGACCTCCTCGTTCCCTTCCTGCTGGATGGATCACCTGGCCCACCTCGCTGTCTCTGTGGTCTTGCCCCACTTCCCCTCTTGTTCAGTGACCGAGCCCTTGCTGGGGTGCATAGCTGCCGCTTACGCGTTTTGTCAGTCTTTGCCTCTTCACTAGACTGTGTGCTCCATGGAGCCAAAGACGATGAGGTTGTTCCATCCTCCACCCCAGCACTGGTTCACACAGGTTCAATGGAGGCTGAAATCAAGAGTGGAGGAAGAGCAGTGTGCATCCCATATCCACCTTTGCAGCAGCGGTCAGGGCTCTACCCCATCAACCCCTAAGCCACTGGGCGGTGACTTGGTGACTGCCCTCTCTGAGACTCACTTGCCTGGGGCCATTCGACAAGGATAATAATAACAATGGCTTCATCAGAGGGTGGTTGAAAATATGAAGAAAGCATTTGGTCTAGTGCCCGACATACAGAAGTGCTCAATAAATGCTATGCACAACTATTTGTTACCAGTATTGCTGTATACTCCATACAATGCAGAAGTTCTTCATTCATGCCGACCATGATTCAAGCTGCTATCACCTGCAGACCCTGACTGGGGCTTCTCCAGACAAAAGTGTAGCTTCCCCACCCAACTATGAGGAGCTTACATTCACGAGACTTTCAGCTCTGTCCTTATGGGAGTCTATGACCACGGAATACAAATTGGTCCCTAAATGGATGACCATGACCTTGGCCATTCAATGCAGACCTTGGCTCACTTTTTGGCTTCAGACATCTGCTTCATGGGAGCGATAAGGAAACGATAAGAAAACGCTAAGAATGGCTTCTAATTGAAGCTGATGCAAGATTTTAACCAATTTGACCAGCAGCCACAATACTATCTTGGCTTCTCATCACAAATATTTGAAGAGAAAGTCTTAGGAGGTTCCACAGTTATTTCCGAAAGCTGTCGTCTTCACCCAGGAGGCTGCCAGCACTGCTGTTGAAAAGGCCTAACACAAAGCTACCGAGATACATTCCCTTGCCTTCCACTGTTCAATTAGGGGGCAGATAAATGAACAAATTTTTCGCATGTCCAACCATACATAGTTAATGCAACCGTCCTGATAAAAGACAATCTTCCAAAACACCATGACTCCAGAGAATTAGCCATCCGCCACACTCTGCCCAAGCAAATAGGCTTTTAGCATTGTCTGCAAAATGTCCTCAGACAGGCAAACAAAACACGATTAAACCGTATTCACTCCAGAGCCTCAGTGCAAAGCCCCTTAAGAGAACTGAGATCATCAATGATCATAGAGGAGGAGGACGGCAGGGGCTCTCGTTCTCACAAATGCTACACACAAGATGATTAATAAATCAAGGCTACAAAGTATCGATGATGAGGTTTTTTTTTTTTTTTTTATGCTCTGAAATGTGTTTGCATTATTTAGTTATTATCGATCAGACCCGAGATTTTCCAAGTCAGCCTTCTGGCCAAAGAGAATAGGTTTGCCTTGCCATTACATTTACAAATGTTCTCAAGGATGTTTCCTGGCATTTTAGCAATTGTCAGGCCAGTAATTAAAACAGAACCAGCCCTTTCCTGACAGTCAATTCTGTAATCGTGTTTGAGTGGGTGTTTTACTAAATTATGTTGGATGCTTGTCAGCTCAAGCCTCGGTGCAGAGGCTGGACGCCGGCTCCGAGTCAGACAGAGCTGGGTCTCGTGCCAGCCTCGTGGCTCACAAGTTGTGTGGTCTTAAGTGGGTCATCTCACCACTCCAAGCTTCTGTTTCTTTGTCTGTAAAAGAGAGATAAGAACATCTCCCACATGTAGCCATTGTGAGAATAAAATGAGGACTGTGGGGGCTAGTGCCTAGCACAGAGCCAGGCACACAGTCAGTGTCTCTCACCCCACTAGCAGGAGTTCAAGTTCAAGCAGAGATGAGCCCGGGAGCCAGAAGCCACTGGCACCCATGCCAAGGAGGTAGGTGCAGGAGCTGGGTTGCACGGAGATGGTTACAGCAGGTGGCCACAATGGTCACTGGACTCAAAGCACCCAGCACTACTCTCTTCATGCACGCTTACAGTCACTCCCCAGTGGATGGATGGATGGAAGGACGGATGGAGGGGTGAGATGAAGGAAGGAGAGAAGGAAGAAAGAAAGGAGGGAAGGAGGAAATGAAGGAGGGAGGGAGGAAAAGAAGAAGGGAGGGAGGGAAGAAAGAAGGTAGGGAGGCAGGAAAGAAGGAACGGAGGAAGGAGGGGAGGAGAGTGGAAAAGAAAGACAGTTGGATTGAAAGTATTGATAGGCTGGGCGTGGTGGCTCACATCTGTAATCCCAGCACTGTGTGAGGCCAAGGCAGGTGGATCGCTTGGGCCCAGGAGTTCAAGACCAGCCTGGGCAATATAGAGAGACCCTGTTGCTACAAAAAAATTAAACATTAGCCAGGCATGGTGGTACACACGCGCCTGTGGTTCCCAGCTACTCGGAAGTCTGAGGCGGGAGGATGGCTTAAGTCCAGGAAGCAGAGCCTGCAGTGAGCCGAGATCACACCACTGCACTCCAGCCTGGGTGACAGGGCAAGACCCTGTCTCAAAATAAACAAATAAATAAATAAAAGTATCAAATACTGACCATTGACAGATGACCTTGCAGGAAACCTTAGTTCTTAACAAGTGTCTTGCTAACAGACTTTCTTAGGCTTTTGCTTATAAACACATTCCTCTTTCATAAAAGTTTATTACTTATTGGATTTTTTCCTAATTACAAATGTAACACATTCATTTTAAAATACTGACTTACAAAAGTGTATTTAGTCATTCCATAGGTGTTTCACACTAGGCTATGTGGTACAGACTAGGAAGTGTAGCCATAAACATTCTCCAAAGAAACAAACAGTGCTGTTAACCTTCTGGCCTGCTTCATGCCTCTGTCACTATAGGTTTGTTCCTACATATGTACGTCTCTTTCTATAGCACATACATATATTTGTGTGTATCATATGTGTGTATGTACTTATGTATGAATACACGTATATAAACACATATACACATGCACATTAGTCATTGAGTTACCTGATTCTATCTTGTTCATGGAACCCACTACCATCTGAAATGATCATGTTCCTGCATTTGTTTTCCTACCTGTCTTTTGCACTCAGCTGTAAGCCTATGGGAGAGTGATTTCATCCTGTCCTGTCCTGTCCTGTCCACAGTCATAACCCAACACGTAATACAGTCCCTGGTGCTCTGTGCCTAGGTGCTGGCTTAATGAATGAAAAATTTGAGTCCCAGGCATGGTACTGTTCCCCATCTTCATCCTTGATGATAATGATTCTCTTGACTTTTCTCCTTCATAGGATTTTGTTTATTTATTTATTCATTTATTTTATTTTATTTTATTTTTTGAGACAGGGTCTGGTGCTTTCATCCAGGCTGGAGTGCAGTGGCATGATCTCAATTCACTGCAACCTCTGCCTCCCAGGCTCAAGAGATCCTCCTGCCTCAGCCCCCCAAGTAGCTGGGACTATAGGTGCATGCCACCATGCCAGGCTAATTTTTCTGTACTTAGAGAGACAGGGTTTCGCTTTGTTGCCCAGGCTGGTCTCAAACTCCTGGACTCAAGCGATCTACCCACCTCCGCCTCTCAAAATGCTGGGATTACAGGTGTGTGCCTCTGCACCCAGCCTTTTCATAGGTTTTTCAAAATTCCCTCAGCTAAGCAGAGGACAGTGGGAGGTGTCCTGCTGAGTATGCCAGGCCTTACATATCCCTACTCAGGAGGGATGGGTGATACTGCCGCCCAAGCCCTGGCATCATCTGCTTGGCTCCCAACATGTTTCTCAGAATTGTGCATGAACTCCCATGCCATGGGGGGCAAATGGGGCCCTCGCCCGCCTAGTTAGAAACCATGAATGCTGACAGATCTCTCCACCTTGGCCCTGCCCTGATTCCCATTTGGCCGAGAGCTTTTATTTGAGGGGCAAAGCTCTCATTAACTCATGATGTGCCTCTGTTGGCCGAGGAGCCACGAAAAATGCCTTAGCAAAATTCCTGGGTCTTGGCAGGGAAGCGGTTAGGCAGTCTCAAGACCTCGGGCAGGCTGGCATGAAGGCATGCCCTCGGTCCACACAGAGAAGGTTTCAGATCAACTCGTTTTATTTGGTAAAATAGTTCTAGATCCAGTGATTCACAGGCGCTGGTTAGAAACCAGTTTGGGCATCTAGGGGAGGAAGGGGTTTGACACAAGGACTTAGAGGCTTCCTTATACAGTAGACACTGAAAATATCAGGAGGTCAGGCGCACAGGAACCTCGAAAAACAGCTGCCAATTCTCAGCTCCTGCTGCACCCAAGCGGGTGGGCCTGGAGAGGATGCTGGAGACCCTGGCACAGCCCTGGACCTGCCTGCAGCAGCTGCTGGAGAACAAGGCGTCTCCACTCTTGTGCCTGTCAGCATTCGTGTGAAGGCAGCTTGGGGGTAGAATCTAAGGGAGGTGGGGGCATGTGGTCTCCAGGCTTCCAGGCTCCTGGGCTTCAGGTGGGGCTTAGAAGGTTTGAGACATCAGCGCACAACAAAACAGAACAGAATGGAACAGAACGGAACAGAACAGAACAGAACGCCACCTCCCTTAAATGTTAAAAGTTCACCGGAAGTGAGAGTTAAATATATCCCGTCAGCATGTTCAGCAGCACTGAACTCGTGGCCTGAGCACCCACTATGTGCCAGGTGGGGCTTGGGATCGGGCAGTGAAGAAGACAACCCTATTCCCTGACCACGCAGCCTCGTGGGGGGTCGGCCAGGAAGCGAGCACAATAACATGAAGGGAGGGGATGGGGAGCTGGGCTTCCCGCAGGGGGAGCTGCAGTTTGGGGTGATGGAAAAGCTCCGGAGAAGGACGGTGGTGATGGTTCTAGGACAGTGTGGATGCCTAACGCCACTGAACTGTCCACTCGAGAAGGGCTCACAAGGGAAATTTTATGATATGTCTATTTTGCCACAATCAGAAATAATAATATAAAAGGATGTTTTCAGAGAGGCTTAATGATTTCTTTTTAAGACAGAGGATAACTAGGAGGCAGGGCCCATTTAGGTGGTGTGCTCAGGAAGGGCCTCTGAGACGGTGGTCTTGGAGCTGCCAGCTGTGGGTTAGGAGGAGCTGGTCATCTGGACTTCGCTTCCCTCGCTGTTTCGAAATTTCAAATGTCTCATCTCAGAAAGCAAGTGGGTGAGGCGATGGCTGTGTCGATTAGCTTGATTTAATCATTGCATGTTGTGTATTGTGTGTGTGTGTGTGTGTGTGTGTGTGTGTGTGTGTGTGTGTGTGTGTATATATATATGGCACATCTTACCCACAAATGTATACAATTATGATTGGTCCATTAGAAGTGATATTAATAAAAACAAAAATAAATTTTTAAAAAGAGAGGGCCAGCCGCACAGCCTCTGGGAAGGGGCTCTCCGGAGCCAGAACATAGAGTGAGCCTGAGGCTGGGGTGGCCGGAGCCACGTGAGAGGGACCATGGGTGTGGAACAAGCATGGATATGAAACAAGTCAGAGAGGCTGTGGCAGGGCAGGCCCAGCTGAGAGGTGAGGGAAGGAGGAGGTGGGAGTCAGGAGGTGGGAAGGCCGAGCTCTCTCCTCCTGGCCTGCTGAAGCCCCTCACCCGTCGCCACTCTCCAGCGGCCCCTCCCACACCCCCTCGCTCCCCACCGGCTATCTCTGCAGGGTCCCTCTGATCTCCATCCCAGGCCGGTTCTTTTTCCCACTTCCTGCCATGCCTAGAGGAGCTCATCCTCTCCAGGACCCCCAGCCAGGAGTCTGTGCACGGAGCTTCCGAATGCCTACCCACCATGCAGATTTCCTCTCCGATCCCAGCCCCATATATCAAACCCCACCCCTCCCTCCACTCGGGGGTACCTCAGGAACCTCAGCAGCTCAAACTGACCTCAGCTTCATTTCCCCCAAACCAGTTCTTCCTCCTGCATCCCCATCTCTGCAAAGCACCATCAGCCACCCTTTGACCCAAGCCTGAAACTTAGTATGCTCTTGTATTTCCCCATTTTATTTATTCCCCAGCAAAGCCTCTGAACTGTAACTCCAAGATGTCCTTGACATCTGCCCTCTCCCCTCCAGTTCTCCTACCCTCTGCCCAAGGCCAGGTCACCATGTTATCTCACCTGGTTAACCACCACAGCAGCCACTGGCATATCCCCCTAGGCCCTACCCTGCAGGCAGTCAGAAGTTGGCCAAGGCATCCAACAAAGTGAGACCTGTTCATATGCAGACTGTGAGGGTATGATGGGCCTCTGGGACCTGGACACAGCCCAGGACTACTGGAGCTCAGGATGTGTGGGAGCCACGTCCGCAGGTGAGGATGGGAGTGAGTCTTGAATCCCAGGAGCACCTGGGAGACCCTGAAGGGCCCCAGCAGGGACGAACCTGCAGACCACCTGTGATGTCTTCAAGAGTAGATCTTTCTGGTTGAAGAAAGCAACAAGTAGAATGAAGACCCTTCATATTTCTACAATACTTGCAAATGTTTTGCCTCATTGGGAACTTCAGCACAGAAGAGATTATCTCCAATTTGAAGGTGAGGAGACGGACTTGCCCAAGGCCACATCTCAGTTGGACTCTGCATTCTGGGATCTCTACAGCCCTCAGGGTCACCCAAACATGACCATCACGGGAGTGACTTTTTCCTAAAACACCAAACTAGCCGCCGGAGTGTGTGCTGAACATCCAGCAAGCTGTGTGCGTTCAGCCACAGGGGAAGCACCCGGTGGGAGAATGCTTTCTGCTCGTTCTGACTCACACAGGCTTGGATGAGACACTCTGGGAAGATTCTAATTTCAGATCCGGGGGTGGATGCTGCAGTGTTTGTTCGCCTCCACTGTTTGCCTCTCTGAGCGTCAAAGCCAAGTTGTCTGTACCCTGAGCTGGGCGCATCTGTCTGGCCAGAAGTAGACTGGGCAGTTGGGTTTTAAATAGAAAGGCAAACCCAAATGACACCAATCCTTAGGACTAAACTTGGTAAAGGGCAGACTAAAAGCATACTCCCTGGGACAGAGATTTGTGAATGGAAACCAGAGTTTCTGCAGAGGCGAGTGTGAGCCAGGGCTCTAGCAGAGGCGAGAAGTGGTTTCTGGATGCTGTTTGTTTTTCTTTTTTTTCTTTTAACTTGGAGAGTTGAGAGTTAGGATATGATGAGCTTAGCTGCCAGGCAGACTGGGACATTGGCACCACCTTTTGGAGGAGATGGGTTGGAGCCCTGCTGGAGGAAGATAACGCGGACCAGGGAAGGGAACTTGGCAGCGTCCTGCCGGCCGGGGCAGAGTCACCGCTGGCTCCTGAAGGGCTCAGTCACAGGGATGCTTCTGACAAGCAGGTCCAAGCAGGAGACCAAGTGGGATGCAGGTCAGGGAGGCAGGGAGGTGTGGACTCATTGTGAAGAGCCAGAGAAGGGCATCCAGGCCTCAGCTTCAGGCGGACCCCCTGGCCAGGCAGGGAGGAGGTGGGAGGGCCAGCTCAGCGTCTCCCGGTGTCTGCCCTGTCTCTCTGGGGCATCTTTTTGCACAGTGTCGACTCTGGCCCACCCTGTGTGAGCTGTGTCTCATCTGCAGAAATGCTCCTGATGGACGGCCTCTCCTCGACTTTGGCCCAGCCTGGGTGAGGGGCCCTCTCTGCTCGGGGCTGCCCAGATTAGTACACCTCTCAGACCTACTCGGTGATGTTTCTGTCTGCTGTGATCCCCCCGGGGGAGCAGGAATCCCATGGGGTTCAGCTCCTAGCCCGGGGTTCTGCACATATGGACTGAGTGAGTGAGTCAGTCCCCTCCAGAATGGGCCGAGGGGCCAAGAGGGAAGAAGGAATGGGAGTCCCTCCCTCCCAGCCCCCACTTCCCTCTTCACAGGGTCGGAAATCCATTGCAAAAGCCCTGGACGGACCTGCCGCTGCAGATTTCTGGAAGCCATTTCCAGTCTTTGGGGGGTGGGAGGGATCTCTCTAGACTCTTCCAAGCCTGTTGCATCAGGACCCCCGTGTTGGCCAGCTGCCTTCTGGGCAGGTGCAAGGATACCATTGGCCAAGGTGCGTGTAGAGGTGACACAGACATCAGGGGAGAAAAGTGGTCTGTGCGATCTCCTACCGGGCACACAGGTTCTCTGGCCTCAGTTTTCCCACCTGAGAAATGGGCATAATCACACCTACCTAGCAGGTATGCTGTGAATATTTAATAAAATAAGGGACTCGCCTGACCCTGTGTCTGCCCCCGACCATGTGCTGGGCCCCGTAAGCTGTGTACCCATTTCTTAGAATTAGTCTTCGAATAACTGGCCGTTACTCATATGAATCTGTCAAGCATTTCTCTTTACCATGTTTTAGAATGTCGCCTCTAATTTCGAAAAACCAGCCTCCTGGGCCCCCAGAACCCAGTGCAGGTACCATATGTCTCCCCCAGAATAGTAAGTGGTAAAAATACACCATTTAAAATAGAGGCTGGTTCCCGATTTGGAGGAACCACTGCCAGCTCCGCCTGGCACGATGCTAATTGATTTGTTTTCTTTGCTCCAATAATCTTTTCCTGTCAGCACCTTCCTCTCCTCCTTCTTTCCTGGCTCACTCTCCCAACTCCGCACCAAAAATAACCCCGGCCCAGATTGCCGGGCCCCAGGTTGGAATCACTTCCTCGGGCCGCTCGCCTCTGTGAGAGCCCTGTGGACTGTGCTGAAAGGGGCTGTGATGGAGAAGCAAGCCCTGTACCCAGAGCCCCCCTGGCTGTATGTGAATAATGCCAATGCCCACTCATTGGGATCACAGTGCTGGGGGAAATGGCAGTGCTGAAGACATGAGCACTGCCAGGCTGGGAGGCTGGCAGCAGAAACAGACCCACCAGGAGGACACCAGGGCCACCAGGCTGTAGCCTGTGTATGCACAAGATGCTGGAGGGGGCAGAGGAAGGAGTGGAATAACTCCCTATCATAGAGGGCTTCCCGGAAGAGGCGAGCTTTGAAATGAGTCTTGCAGAACAGGGTGCTCGACAAGCAGATAACAAGGGGAAGGGCATCTTATCATCAAAACAGGCTCACATGCGTAAATGAGAAGCATTTGGGTTGGTTGACGTTGTTCAGAATTTTGTACTCAGAAAATCTGAAAGAAGCTATTTTGATTTGATCACACATGGATTTTGTGTCATTTTGAAAAGTGAAGGTTTGGTTCTGAGTCACCAGTGGCAGGGGTGAGGGTGTCTTGGTCCCACTGTGCATTCCACACAGAGGGAACAGTACACACACGAGTGGTTGTCAGGATGTAAACGGCCTCCACTAACTGGAGACACACAAGGAGTTTGCCGTGGCTGATGCCAGGAGCCTGAATGGTGGGAGGGGAGGCTGGAGGAGAGGCAGGGCAGGGACCTCCATCTACTTGCCTTTGGGGTCATGCTGTCCTCTCTGCCTGAAGCCCTGTCCCCCAGGTCTACCAGTCAAATTTCTGTCCATTTTTCAGGGCTCATCTGGGTGTCACCACCTCCAGGAAGGCCTCCTACCTGCCTTTGTACCTGCCCAACACCTGGGTGCCATTTTCCTTCTTCTGTGCTCCTGCAGAGCCCCGCGTTTACCTGAATCCTTGCTTGGACCATGTGGTTTTGCAATGTGGAAGAATGAATGAATGAATGAATGAGCCTTTATTCATGTGCAAAGCTTTGAGTGGTGAAGATGAATAAGGGGATGAGCTTTTTTCTATGAGATTTGCTCTCCAGGCTACTTAAATGTTCATAAGGGCTGTTTTCCTCCCAGAGGCGAAAAGCTAACACACAATTCCCTCAGGGGTCGCAGACTGAGATGGCATTGCTCATTCGCTCATTCCTGCACGCACTCCTTCATGTGTCCATAGGGTAGGATTAACAGCCAGCTCCATGTCAGTCCTGTTTTGCTCGAGGTACAAAAATGGCACACGGGCCAGTGAGGATGGTGGACACATAGTTGCCTCGTAAGAACATTTGAAGAACTGTATCATGGAAAAAGCGCTTTAATGAGGGAATTTGGGCTTCCCTGGTCAAATGGCACAGACGTGTGGGTCAATGTTGAAAGGATGATGAATGAGCCAAGAAGTCCTGAGGACTTCCTTCCTTTTTCCTGGTTATCCGGGGAATCCGTGTGCAGTGTGTGCAGAACCTTGGGAGGGGCAGGCCAGGCTCCGTGGCTCACGCCTTAATCCCAGCACTTTGGGAGGCCAAGGTGGGTGGATCACCTGAGGTCAGGAGTTCTTGACTAGCCTGGCCGACATGGTGAAACCCCATCTGTACTAAAAATACAAAAATTAGCCAGGTGTGGTGGCGGGCGTCTGTAATTCCTGCTACTCAGGAGGCTGAGGCAAAAGAATCGCTTGAACCTGGGAGGCAGAGGTTATGGTGAGCCGAGATTGTGCCGCTGCACTCCAGCCTGGGCAACAGAGCGAGACTCTGTCTCAAAAAAAACAAGAAGAAGAACCTTGGGAAGGAGAAGGATGATGAGGGTGTGTCATAGAGACACAAGGCCCAGCTGAAAGGGCTCCCTGAGGCCAGAGCTGGAGCTGTTTGAGCAACAAAATATCAGAACAGTCTGCAATTACAACTGAAGTATAAAATAAATATTTATAAGCTCATAGTGATATAAATAAATGATTGAATGAGTAAATAATGGAGGGGAAGAGAAAAACGTCTCCCATGCTAATGAATTCCAAATCATAGATGTGGCTCTTCCATCTTCGAGGAGGAGGGTAACTCCCACCCCTCAAGCGTGGGCTGTGCGTGGTGACTTCCTTCCAAGAGGACAGTACAGAAAGGAGAAGAGTGACTCCACCAGGGAGGGCCTGACATGCAGGACCCTGGCTGGGAAGGAAGGGCAGTGCCATCGGTGACAAGTCTGCTGACGGCCAGCGCTTGGTCTGATGTACCTCACTCACCCCTGCAGCCTTCCTCCCAAGAACCCACAACCCCATCTGATGCCCAGAAAATCATCAGACAGACCCACGTTCAGAGGCATCCTCCAGCGTGCCTGGCCAGCCCTCCTCAGAGCTCACAAGGTCATCCAACACAAGCAAAGTGCCCAAACTGTCGCAGCCTAAGATGTACCGTGGTGTCCTAGGACAGGATCCTGGGACAGGAAAAGGAAATACTGGTGGAAGCTGAACAAAGCATGGCGTTTGGAGAACATTAACTTGCTGATCCTCCTTGTGGTGAATGTCCCAGGCTAATGCAAGGTGTTAATAACAGGGGAACTGCGCATGGCATAGACAGGAACTGTGAGGCTCAGCTAAAATGCCCCATCCTGTATGGAAACATCCTGCAGTGTGTGGCGAAGAACAGGGCTCTGGAGTCAAACACTCGGCTCCTGACCTCGGCTCTATCCTGACCATCTGTGTGACCTCCCTGTGTCTCACTGTCCCTGTCTAGCAAGCAGGAACTCGCTCGGCTATCTCTGCAACTTTTCTGTAAATCTGAAACTATTCTATCAAAGTAAAAAAGTAAATTCCTTCTAGCTCCAACACTTAAGACCAATCATTCTTACATCCCACCAAGCTGCCTTCCATTCTTGTTTCTGGCCATTCCCCATTGATAAAAATATACCTACTTACCCACTCACTCATCATTAACAGAATCCTAACAGACCGCATTATCACCGTGTCAATGTGGTACGTACAGTAAGTGTACTTCCTTGTAATTTTGCACCCTGCTGTTTTTCACGAGCACATAAGCTCCCCAGTCGTTACGTGTTCTTTGCCAATATTATTATGTAATCGAAGGCTCCCCTCAGTTCTTCCTTGTTTGTTTGTTTTTTTCCTACGGATAAACCACACCAAGAGGCACAGCTCTGAGCACACACCTTCGTCTGCATTTTGGGGGCCAAAGTCGTCCAAGGAATCGCTCTCCACGGAGGCCACGTTGTTCTCCGTCAGGCCCTTGGTGTGCGGGGAGAGCAGGGTTTCGTGTTAGCAGAGATTAGTGACCGTAGCTGGGAAGTTCATGAAGGTTTCCCTGGAAAGAAAGAATCTATGGGATCACCATTCATTCACTTAAAGGCAGGCACCCCAGGCAGCCTATTGATTTTGGCTCCGTGAGTTTAACTGTCTTCTGGAGATATTCTGGGGTCTGGCAAGACCACCGTAGTCGCCCCGTGCCATTGCCCACTGCCCTCCCCAGGAAAGCTGTGCTCGTCTTCAGCAGGGCTGGTCCTACCCAGCCCCACGCGAGGCCCAGCTTAAACACCCCATCCTGCATGGGCGCACCCTGCAGTGTGTGGCTAAGAACAGGGCTCTGGAGTCAAACGCTTGGCTCCAAAGGGAGACTTCCTTTGGGACTGGCTTTGCGTCCCCTGTTAGGATGAGAACCATGTCCAATACAGCCACAACTGCTCTCCTGCCTCACCCCCATACCTGCAGTACCCAGTGCCTGGGTAAGCCAGGACTGTACGTGTTTGTTGAATGAGGGAATGAATGAATGAATGAGGGAATGAATGAATGAATGAATGAGGGAATGAATGAATGAATGAGGGAAGGAAGGAAGGAAGGAAGGAAGGAAGGAAGGAAGGAAGGAAGGAACAAACGAGCAGTGTGTGCTTGTAGGATCAGAGCGAGGGGTGCACACTCAGTCTCTGGGTAACCTGGTTCAAATTCCATGGCTGTGTGATCTCAGGTAAGTTTTGTCTGCTGCCTTGTCTGCCAATTGCAAAACAAAATGGCCCCGGGGCCACCTGTGAGTGTCTGGGTGTCTGTCATTCTGAATGTAGAGATGCGATGTCCCGAATCTGACCAAGCCACCAAACCCAGCTGGGATAAGGGCATCTCCTCCTAAATGACCCACTCCTGTGTGGGCCCCTTTGAAAACCTAAACCAGGCCATCCCTCCCTTCATCACGCCTCCCTAGAGACCTCCCGCCCCAAATAACAGGATCCCTGGTTGGCAGAGCTCTTGTGTGTGTTTCCTGGGGTTGCTATTGCAAAGACCCACAAACTAGGGGGCTGAAAACAGCAGCAACATATCCTCTGACGGGATGGATACTGGGAGTCCAAGGTGTTGGCCGGGCTGGTACCTTCTAGGGGCTCAGAAGGACTCTTCATTCTGTGCTACTCCCAGTATCCCGAGCTGCCGGCAGTTCATGGCCGTGGTGACGTCCGGGTGCGTCCCCTGTCTCTGTGCCTCTCCCAGCGTCCCGGGCTGCCGGCAATTCATGGCCCTGGTGACATCCAGGTGCATCCCCCGTCTCTGCCTGTGTGTCACCTTCTCTCTGCGTCCCTACCTACCCTCTCCATATAAGGACACGTGTCATTGAATTTAGGGTTTACCCTAAATCCAGATGGCCTCATCCTGAGATGCTTAGTCACATCTCCAAAGACCCTATTTCCAAATAAGATCACAGTCCCAGGTGCTGGGGGTAGGGATGTTGACAAATCTTTGTGGGGTCACCATACAACCCACTGTACCACTGTCCGAGGCTTTGCAGACCCAACCCCTGGCTGCTGCTCCAGCCCCATGTCTGCCTCCCACTCAGTTCCCTTCATCAGCCCCTCGGGCCTGCCCCTGAGTTCCCCGGGGACCCCCAGCTCAGTAATCTCTGCTGAAGGTAGTGGGCCCCCCCCAGTCACTCCCTCCCCGTCCATCCCTGGTCCTGCTTTGGGGCAGTTTTCCCTGAAACAGAATTTTAGACAGGGTTTTTGAGTGCTCATCTGTCTTGGCTCTCGGGAATGGATTCGAATTCATGGCAGAGGCCGTGAACCCTTCATTTACAGTGGAGCCTCAGTGCCCAGAACAGTGCCCTGCACTCCATGAATGAATGAATGAATGAATGAATGAATGAATGAATGAATGGCTATGATTAGCACTGAGCCAGCTGGGTTTGGGGGAAACCTGCCATTTCTGCAGCACCCCCTCCCTGGCTTGTGGGGGGCCCCCAGCCCAGGCACTCATGAATGAATAAATGAGTGAATGAATGAATGCCTAAATGTATGGCTACAGTTAGGCTGAGACGGTTGAGTTGGGGGTGGACCCGCCATTTCTGGGCACCCCTCCCTGGTGTAAGGAGAAGCTTGACCCAGGCACTCCATGAATGAATAAATGAATGAGTGAATGGCTATGATTTGCATTGAGCCGGCCGGGTTGAGAGTGGACCCACTATTTCTGGGCACCCCTTCCTGGTGTGTGGAGAAACCCGGCCCAGGCACCCCATGAATGAGTAGACGGATGAGTGAATGGCTGTGATTCATGCTGAGCCGGTCAGGTTGGGGGTGGACCCGCCATTTCTGGACATCTCCTCCCTGGTGTACAGGGGTGAGAGGCTGGTCCCGAGACTCCATGAATGGATGGCTGTAGTTAGGCTGAGCTGGCTGGGCTGGGGGCGGGCCCGCCATTTCTGGGCACTCCTCCCTGGTGTCAGGGGTTAGAGGGGAGAGGCACACCCAGGCCAGGCCTCACAACCCCCTTTCAGATGTTGGGGGAGAGGCGCGCCTGGCCCGGGCCTCACAACCTGCTTTGTGTTTCAGGTCATCCTTGTCAGCTCCTCACTCAGTGACCGGGACCAGAGCCTATTCCTCAGTGCGGACGAAGGCGCCACCTTCCAGAAGCAGCCCATTCCCTTCTTCGTGGATACTCTGATTTTCCACCCTAAGGAGGAGGACAAGGTGCTCGCCTACACAAAGGAGAGCAAGGTAAGCTGTACGGATGCCTCTCGCCTGGCGTGTGGGGCTAGGGTCTGCTTGACCCACCTGGAGGCGAGTACCCCCTTGGAGCAGACCCAGAACCCCTGGGCTGGCTGCAGAGGAGCCTCCAGGGGCTGGGGGCTGGGATGCTGGACCCCGCCATTGCCCTGTCCTTGGTGCCCTCTCGAGGGACCGTGCCCACTTGGCTGTGCTGTGGGAGCTGAGTGAAGTGGTCAGGTGGACAGTGCACCGGGCTCAGAGGCTCAAGAGAGGAACCAGTGAGTAGCAGGCGATTAGGATCATGCCACTCGCCATCCCTCTCTGCACACCAGTCCCAAGGGCCTTTCTCCACTTCCGGAACATTCCGCACACTCTCATCACACTGCACTAGGCCTTTCCCTCAGTCTGGAATGCTCTTCTACCCTCGCCGAGAGCAGTGACTTGTTCTTCCCCAAATCAGCGTCTCCTCCTCTGGGAGCTGTGTCCGTGGGGCTCAGCAGGGAACTGAGGCCTTTTCCCTGGGTGAGTGGGAGAGTGGCAGTCCAGCCTGGTGGGGAGCACTGGGCTGCATCTGCAGGGAGGGGTTCACCTGGGTTCTGAGGCTGGGGAGGGAGAGGGCCCAGGGGCTGGGGAGGGCCCAGTAGGAAAGGACTGGAGGAAAGGACTTTGTTCCTTTCCTGCAGCCGTGGGAACAGATGGCCACAGGCTGTGGTTTAAGCAACAGAAACTTATTCTCTCACAATTCTGGAGGCCCCCATTCCAAAACCAGCATCGCTGGGCCAAGATCAAGGTGTCAGTGGGGCCGTGCTCCACCTGGACTCTAGGGAGGAGTCCAACCCTGCCTCTTCCAGCTGCTGGCAGCTGCCAGTATCTCCTGGCTGTGGCCGCACCTCCATACCTTCAGGTTCCAAATCTCCTCTGCCCCATCTCCACACTGCCTACTGTGTGTGTGTGTGTGTGTGTGTGTGTGCATGCATGTATGTGAATGCATATGAGTGTGTGGGTGGGTGTGAGACTGTGAGTGTGAACGTATGAGTGTATGTGGATGTGAACGTGTATGTGAGTGTGTGGGTATGTGTGTGGGTGAGGTGTTTGAGTGTGAGAGTGAGTGTGAGGGTGTATTTGAGTGTGTTAATTGTGGGTGTGAGTTAGGGTGTGTGTGTGATTGTATGAGTGTGTGTAGGGTGTGGGTGTGTGCATGAACGTGTATGTGAGTTTGTGGGTGTGTGGGTGTGTTTGTAAGAATGTGTGAGTGTGGGTGTGAATGTGAGTGTGGGTGTGGGTGTTAGCGCATGTGCGTGTGAGTGTGAAAGTGCGTGTGTGGGGTGTGTGTGTGAGAGAAGCTATGGGAACATGTGTGTTTGTGTGAGTGTAGATGAGTGTGTGGCGGTGTGTATGAGCGTGTGGGTGTGAGAACCTATGTGAACGTGTGTGAGTGTGTGAGGGTGTGTGAGTGTGTGGGGGTGTGTGAGAGAGCCTATGTGAGCGTGTGTGTTTGCATGAGTGTACATGAGCATGTGTGGGTGCATGTTTGTGTGAGTGTATGTGGACGTGTGTGGGTGTGTGTGAATCTTTCTCTGCTCCTACTTTCTGTAAGGACTCAGGGGCTTTCGTTTAGGGCCCACACAGATAGCCTGGGGTGATCTTCACATCTGAAGACCTCAGCAATCCCATCTGCAGGCTCCCTTTCTGCCCTGTGAGTTAATGGTCCCAGGTTCTAAGGATTAGGACGTGGATACCTTTTAGGGGCCACTCTGAACTTAGCACCTCTGCCCAACAGGAGGTGTGGGCTCCACAGTTGCAGGAAGGGTCCCAGTAGGAGGCCTGGCTCTGGGTAGAGCAACTGAGCCAAACTGTGGCTGAACAGTCAGGGAATGAGAGGAATAGCACATGCCTCTCTCTCTCCAATGCACTGAGGCTTCCCACAGGCAGAATCCAATCAGAGGCTAGAGGAAAGAGGCTGTGGATCTGTCTACACAGGTCAGTCTCAGGGCCAGAGAAGGGAGGATCTGTCTACGTAAGTCAGCTCCCAGGGTCAGAGAAGGGTTGGAAAGAGACAGCATGGACCTGGAAGGCAAACACAAGCTGCCCAAATCGGCAGCCTTCCCTGTGCCACCCGAGGTCAGCTTGAGCCCCAGTATTTCACACTCTTCCATATTCCTGTGCTTCTCTTTCTCAACACTGATCACAATGGGTATCTATTAGTCCGTTTTCACACTGCTATAAAGAACTACCTGAAACTGATTAATTTATGAAGAAAGAGGTTTAATTGACTCAAAGTTCCGCGTGGGTGGGGAGGCCTCAGGAAACTTACAGTCACGGTGGGAGGCAAAGGGGAAGCAGGTGTCATCTTCACAAGGCATCAGGAGAGAGAGAGCACAAGTTGGGAAATGCAAAATACTTTTAAACCATCAGATCTCGTGGGAACTCACTCATTATCACACAACAACGGCAGGGGGGAAACTGCTCCCATGATCCAATCACCTCCCACCAGGTTCCTCCCTCCACATGTGGGGATTACAATTTGAGATGAGATTTGGGTGAGAACACAGAGCCAAACCATGTCAGGAAACTATGTATTTGTGCAATCATTTGGTTATTGCCTACACCCAATACATACACTTGGGGTAAGCTCCTTGAGGGCAGGGAAGGTGTCTGGTCTTTTTCACCATTTTAATCTAAATTGCCTGCCTGGCTGAAAATATTAGTTGGATGGACAGATCGAGGATGGGTGGGTGGATGGATGGGTGGAGGGATGGACAGATGAATGAATGGATGAATAGATGTATAGATGATGGGTGGATGGATGGATGGATGGATGGATGGATAAATGAATGGATGGGGATGGATGGATGAATGGATAAATGGATGGATGGGTATGGATAGATGGATAGATGGATGGGTGGGTAGGTAGATGATGGATAGATAAATGGATGATGGATGGATGGATGGATGGGTGGATGGGGATGGATGGATGGATGCATGGATGGATGGATGGATGGATGAGTGATGGATGGGTGGATAGGTGAATGGATGGATGGATGGATGGTGGGTGGATGAATGGATGTATTGATGATGGATGGTGGGTGGATGGATGGATGGATGATGGATGAATGGATGATGGAAGGATGGATGGATGGATGAGTGGATGGGTGGATGAGTGGATGGGTGGATGGGAATGAATGGATGGAAAGGTGGGTGGGTGGATGGATGGGGATGGATGGATAGGTGGACAGATGGATGGGTGGACAGATAGATGGGTGGATAGATAGTTGATGGATGGATGTATGGATGGATGGTGGATGGATGGGTGGATGGTGGACGGATGGGTGATGGATGGGTAGACGGATGGGTGGACAGATAGATGGGTGGATGGATAGATGATGGATGGACGGATGGATGGATGGATGGTGGATGGATGGGTGGATGGTGGACAGATGGGTGATGGATGGATGGGTAGACAGATGGGTGGACAGATAGATGGGTGGATGGATAGATGATGGATGGAAGGATGGATGGTGGATGGATGGGTGGATGGTGGATGGATGGGTGATGGATGGATGGCAGACTGTTGGTTAGATGAATGAATGATAAATTTCTACCAACAGGGACTGTCCAGGTCAGGGACCTCCAAATGGAAATTCCTGGCTGTCCTTTGCCATGGCTGTCGACAGGACCTGGCCTCCTTGCCAAGGTCTGGTCTTCCCTGACTGGCGTTCCTGCATTTCTCAGCCTCCTGGGCTGCCTCTTTGCTCCTGGCACCTTCCTTGGTGATAGCTTGTGTTTCTGGGTATTAATAGCACTACTTAGCCTTCCATGTAATTAGACTAAAGCACAATCAAGGAGACTTATTTTCCCGCAGAAATTGACTGCATTGCAATTGCTCTTTAATTTATGGTGCCCTGAAAAATTAATGGAGCTGAAATCTCAGTTATTTGCTTTGGTTCTTTTCTGTGACGATAAGGAAAGAAAAGGGGAAGAAAAAGGCTTAGTTGCAGTTGTAAAAGGAATGAGGAATTTGAGTAAATTAATAACAATGACAACAGGGCTTTAGTTTTTGAGGGGCTATGCGGTTTTCAAAGCTCTAATTCCCAAGAAGTAGGGTGGTGTGGTGGAACAACACCAGCCTTGACTCCAACACATCTGGTGTGTTAGGCAGGTATCTGCAACAATCATACTGAGTAACACACAGCCCCAAGCCTCAATGGCTTACAGAAACAAGCATTATTTCTTCTTCCTGGGGCTCTGTGGGTTGCCCGGCGGCTCTGCTGGGCTTTGCTGGGATTGGCTATATGAGGCTCCTGGTTAATGGTGGAGTTCACGTCCCCATAGGACTCTTATGCTGAGAGCAGGCTATTCTCATGATGGGGGGCAGAGGCTCCAGGGGTTGCAGAGCAAACCACATGAGCAGCTTTAGCGTAACAGCTCTGACCTGGAACACATCACATCTGCTCACACAGCATCGGCCAAAGTAAGTCACATGCCAAGCTCAGAGTCAACCGAGTGGACACAATTGCTCCATTCCAAGGGTTGCAGATTTGTGCAAAGCCAAAGGCTTGCCTCCCTTTCCTTCCCTACCTCTTCCTTCCCAGATGCCAGCCCTGCCTCCAGAAAACACCTATCCACCTACCCTCAGTGTGCCCTGTTCCATGACTTTACGATGCTTCCCTTATCCTCGTTATGATTTGGGTCACTCTGAGGCTACTTTACTTGGAGCCTGGACAGCCTTCCTGGGTGACAGCATAGTATGCATTTCTTCCAAGACTCAGCCAACTGCAGTAGCTCCTTGGGATTGGTAGGACGTGAGAGCCCAGCAGTCCCTTCCCATGCCAGCTTCCTGGGGGCTGCTGACATGAAACTGACCAGCCTGTTTCCTCTGTGCTTGGTCCTCAGACCTGCTTGCCGAAGCAGAACCCTGGGCACTTACTTCTAAAAGCATAAACTCACTTTTATATTTTCTTGAATTTTATTCCCCGTCAAGCACTTCTGCTTCCCAGCACTGTGAGAAATTGATCTGAGCCCAGGATTGCCTTTCAGAAACTTAGTAAGACAGAGAAGACACCTTTGGGTAGGCAATCAGGGAAGACTTCCTGGAGGAGGAATGTTCAAACAGGGTCTTAAAGAATGGATCAGAATGTATCTTTATTTTTTAATACATCTTCAGAGCAATAAAGATGATCACCTATGACAAGAAAAAGAAAACCCTCACAGTCCCCCAGCCTTAAGTAAAGCAGTGTTTGCATTGATCCATATTAAAGAAATAGTAGAAAGTGCTGGCAGTGGGTGTGAGGAGAGCCCTAATATGGAGTGAACAGAGGTGCAGCCTTCGCATTGGCTGCTGTGAATATCAGCAGGTTCATGAGCTGCCCAGCAGAGCTACAAGCTTCGACACCACATTGATGGCTCACTCTGACCTCAGACTTCAGAACAGGGAGGAGATTGGGCATCTCTTGAGTAACAGAACAATTCTCTCAGCAATGAGAAGCCCTCACTCAGCATGTGTTCATTTTGCTCTAAGAATTTTCATCTGCTGGGGCTCAGGGCAGGAACAATACTCCCCTCTGGATATGTAAGCAGAAAAGGGATTTAACAGGAGGGATCAGTGCTTTCTAAATTATTGGGAGATAGGGAGGGGGTTTTAGACTGGACCCCCCTCCCCAGGATGCCTCCTGAAAGCCTGTGGTGTAGACCCACCAGGAAGCTTCTACCTCTGCCTGTCAGGAAGGTGGGGACCAGAACCTCCCAGACTTATCAAGCTCAAAAACATGTGATTGGTGCAGCTGATGTTGCCATTGCTACAGCCTGCACCTAGTAACTTCCACAAAGCCAGTGACTGGATACCAGAATGTGGAGTCCAGCTTCTGCCTTCACCACCACCACCTCTCCACCCTCCAGAGCTGGAGGGTGGACATAGCAGCATGTCCTTTGACCTTGCTGGCAGCAGACACGACCCAGTGGGGCAGGAAAAAGCCTCTGCCTCACATTCACCTTCCAAACCTAGCACAAGTGCACCCACCTGACCCAGAAATCTAGCTGCAAGGGAGTCCATGCAATGCTGGGCTGCGACTTTGAGGCCTCTGCAGTGCAACAAGGCACCCTGGAGTGAGGGATGAAAGCATGTTGCTGGGTGCGGTGGCTCACGCCTGTAATCCCAGCACTTTGGGAGGCCGAGGCGGGAGGATCACAAGGTCAGGAGATCGAGACCACGGTGAAACCCCATCTCTACTAAAAATACAAAAAATTAGCCAGGCGCAGTGGCAGGTGCCTATAGTCCCAGCTACTCAGGAGGCTGAGGCAGGAGAATGGCGTAAACCCGGGAGGCAGAGCTTGCAGTGAGCTGAGATCCGGCCACTGCACTCCAGCCTGGGTGACAGAGCCAGACTCCGTCTCAAAAAAAAAAAAAAAGAAAGCATGTTGAGTGCCACCAATCACGTCCAACTCCCACTAACAGTCCAGGGCAGACTCAAAGAACCTCCAGAAACCATGGGAGACACTGGCACACTCTTCTGTGTGCCCTTCCTGGGCCCTCAAGCTGCTCCTTTCCCTCCCTCCTGTCCTGCTTCACTCTGACTTTTTATCTTTTTATCTTTATATGAGAGTAGGAGGCGTGTCCTCGCTTACCACCTCCACTGCTTTCTGAGGTGTCGAGGGATGAAATTCACCCTTCCACAGGATGTACCCATGCAGGTTTCAGCTGCGGTGACTGGGCTGTCCCAGATGTGTTTTTTCTTGTTTATTTGCTGGTGTTTATCTTTTCTTAAGCAGAAATGTTCTATTTCTGCAGCAATTGATGGTGGATAGTAAAAGCGCCTCCCAGGAGAGTGAGTTTGAAAGGCTTCATAAAGCTCCAAGGCAGGTGTCATAAACGCAAGCGCATGAGGCAATGATGACAATGATAATGCCATCCATTAATGTGGAGGCTTTATTGCCTTGCCCACAGGAACCCATGGTAATGACTCGCTTTTTATGCATGTATTGACTGTGGGTATGAGCAGTGCCTTCCCGATTTGCAGATGGGTAAATTGAGCCATGAGATAGAAGGGTGCCTGGCCTGAGTCACTCAGATGACACAGAGAAAGGGCTGGAGGTGACCAGCCATCCTTCTTGAAGGCAGGGGTGACTCCTCAGCCCCTGGTACAGTCCTGTGAGCTCAAGTCTGTGAGATGGGAATTGCTGACATAAGGCAGTGCTGTGTTACCTTGAGTAACTTACCTAACCTCTCTGAGCTTCAATTCATTTGTCAAAAGGGAAAACTGCCATCTTATGAGTGTGTTTGTGAATGTGTACATGCATGTGTGTGTGTACATGTGTGTATGTGTTCGTGTGTGTATGTGTGAGTGTGAAGTGAGGCGGCATTCAATAAGCACAGCTCAGTGCCTGGCTCCATGAAAGGCCACAGCTGCTTCCAGCCTCTCTCACTGAGGCCCAGACAGAAAAAGAAGTACAACAAATGGCTGGAGCTGCAGGTATTTATTGAACACATACTGCATGCAGGCACTGCTCCACAAGCTTAGTAAAGACTCCTTGCCCTCATGAAGCTTATGTTCTAGGGGATGAACACTTTCTTTAAAAAGTCCTTTCTGAATAGACAAGGTGATGGCTTCTTACCACAGCTGTGTGCCAGTGAAGCTCCATTTACAAACCCAGGCGACACCCCGTGGTTTGCTGACACCTGCTCCAGGGTGTATGGCTCACCATCTCTGTGTACCACTGTCTCTGGCTGCCTTCCTGCTCCCCAGGCCATGGTGAGTGGTTGCTACAGAGACCACACGGCCCCCGTGGCTGAAAATATTTACTACCTGGCCCTTTACAGAGCGCATTTACCAGCCCCTGCCCTAGAGTCAAACGTGATCTTTCAGTCAGCAAATGGGCCTTGTACACCCGGCAGCCATGGATTCGGGGCTACCACTGGGGCCTCAGGTGAGCGAGGCAGGTGTGTGCCCGCGAGCCGTGAGCGGCTTTGCAGAGGAACAGGAGATAAACGCCCAGGATGCAAGGAAGTCAGCAAACAGCTATGCAGGCATGAGCTCCCCACAGTGCACACGGGGCCGGCAGGCTGGGGACAGCGCCCCCAAGATGCAGGCAGCTGAGCTGGAGCTGGAACTGGACTGGGAGGACTTCAGGGGTGGGGGTGAAAGGTGTGCCTCCATACGGCTGGATTGTGTCCCCCAAAATTCCTGTGTTGAAGTTCTAACCCCTGGTACGAAAGAATGTGGCCATATTCGGAGATAGGGCCCTTAAGTAAACATTAGACTATTAGGGTGGGCTCCAATCCATTTGACTGGTATCCTTATAAGAAGAGATCAGGACACAGACAGCCGGGAGTGGTGTCGCACACCGATACTCCCAGGCAGGAAGATCGATTGAGCCCAGGAGTTTCAGGGCTGCAGAGAGATACAGTTGCATCACTGCATTCCAGCCTGCGTGACGGAGCAAGGCTCTGTTTCAAAAACTCAAAAACGACACCAAAAAAAGACAGGCAGAGGGAAGACCACATAAAGGCGAGGGAGAAGGTGGCGTTTGCAAGCCGAGGAGGGAGAAACCAACCCTGCCAATACCTTGATCTTGGACTTCTGGCCTTAGAACGGTGTGCGAATCTGTTTCTGTGGTTTAAGCCGCACCCTCTGGGTTATGTGGTTATGGAAGCCCACGTCGGCTAATACAGTATCCCGTGTGAAGAGAACATCCTGGACAAAAGCCCAGGGCAGGAGGCACATGTGTGTTTTGGGATCGGGGTGCATCCTGTCGGGGGAGTGTGACTTACGCTACACCAGAGGGGGTTTGCTGGAAACAGGGCCCAGGGCAATCACTCAGGGCCTCGGCTGTCAGGCCGGGTGACCCAGACTCTTACCTGCAGAGATGTGGAGCTGGGAATGAGGCTGCCCTGAAAAACAGGAGGTAGTCAGGCGATGAGAGGAAAGTAGGGATGTTCCAGGCAGAGGGCATGGTTTACACAAAGGCCTGGAGGCGAGAGAGCGAAAAAGCAGGTTTAGATCACAGTGCGTAGTTCAATAGAGCCGAAGCTCAGGGTGGGAGGAAGCTGGGGAAGGGGCCCCCATTCCAAATGGCTGGACTCGGGCAACCGTGGGAGTGGGGTTAGCTGGGGTTTGATGGGCTGAGCAAGACAGACTCTCAACCTCTTTCTTTAAGACAATTTAGCAATCGTGGGTGCTTTCTCCAAGCGGGTGGCGGCAAAGGGGGGTGGCCTAGCAAAGTGAACTCCCAGGCTTGTTGAAGAGAGAGATGATTTCACTCGTGGTACCCGGAATGCAAAATATTGCCGGACAACCACACAGACAGCCGCCTTTCTCATCGCTCATGGTCAGGGTCACGGGCTCAGCCTTCATCCCTGAAGACGCCGTGGAGGCACCTTTGCCGGGACAGTTCCATGATGCAGGGCCCTGTCTGCTTTTCTCCAGCTGTGGGGAAGAGGGAGGGAGGGGACATTTGCTGCAATTGCACTTGCGACAATGGTGGGGTCTGTAGTTTTCAAGGTGAGTTCAGGAATTCATCCACTGTTGGTAAGAGAATAAAGGCTGTGTGAGGAAGATCCAGTTCTGATGTGGACGAGGAGGGCAGGGAGGTCGCCAGCCACCCAGGGTTTGCTACTTTTCACACCTGCAGTCTCCTGGCCGTGGTTCCTTGGGCAACATCCTGGCCAGTCTTGCAGTGGGCTCAGCCCTCGGCTGGTTCTTCTGATCTGCTCATCCGCGGGGACCCTGCCATGGGCAGCCCTGCATGAGTGCTCCAGGTGTGTTCATCTCGGCTCTGAAGCGTGAACCGTGGCAAAGCCTTGCTGCTACAGGACCAGCTAATTGGCAGCTTGAGCATTTGAGCTTCACTGCGGTTGCTTGCATAGTGTCTCATCGCCGAAGTTTCCGAGATGGGAGACTGGGGGAGGCAGGAGCAGCCGAGGTGGGGTGGGGAAGTGGGGTGGCCTGAGATGGGATGCGGTGCCAGCCCCTGAGGGCTCTGCTTACAGTGGGACAGGTGGGGTGGTGGGCACCTCTGGGATTAGGGTTGGAGGACCTGGTGGATGGTGGGAAGGAGGGAGGACATTTATTGAGACCAAAGAGGAGGAGGAGGAAGACATGGAGGCTGGGGGAGCAGGGCTGGTTAAGACAGGAGCCAGCTCCAGCTGGGCCCTGCTAAGCTGGGGGTGGTGCAGGGAGGAAGTGACTTGGAGAGGGTGTCAAGGAATCAGGGGTCATCAGGGCAGAAATGGGGCCTGAGTCACTTCCTGGCAGGAGAGGATCCTGGAAGGGGGATGTGTGGCATGAGCCTCAATGTGGGCCTCATGCCGCCCCCAGGCAGCAGCAACCTTGGAACTGAGACCCGGCCTTCCTCTGCCTGGGAGTATTTGTAGAGGGCCTCCTAGGTTTCAGGAGCTGGGGCAACCGCTGGGAACAAAACAGACCAGCCCCTGCCCTTGCAGGGCCTCCTTTCTAGATGAAGACGGTGGTGTAGAGCAGGTGATGAGGGATGCGTTAGAAACTGCTGGGTCTACTGAGGGCAGGCGGGGAGTGAGGGGGCTGCCAAGGGGCTTGGCTTCTGCATGGTGGGAGAGCCCAGAATGTGAGCTTGGGCCTGCCATGGTGGAGGAAGAGAGGCTAGAAACCAGGGACAGGCACCAGGGCAGCCCTGGGGAGCGATGGGAGTGGACTAGGAGACACAGGATGTCCTGGATCTGAGGAGCTGGAGGCCAGAGAACCAGGGTTCTGAGCATAGCACGAGGGGACAAGCCCGGGGATCCCTCCCCAAGTCCCAGCTGGCGCTGGCACCAGGACATGAGGGTGCGGTGGACAAAGACACTGCAGCCCCATCCTCTCTGGCATCTGGGCCCTAGGCAGACTCTGACTTCACAGACAGAGCTCTAACCCTGGCTTTGCAATAGAAGGAGCAGGGGCTCTGAGCCAGTGGCCTTAGCAATGCCTGATCCAGAGGGTGACTTTAAACTGCGTCTTGAACACCGGCTGGTGATGAGGAAAGGCATTCCAGGCAGAGGGCACAGCAGGTGCAGATGCTCAGAGGACCCTGGGCACACATTAGCGCCACGAGTGTGAGTGAGCCCCAAGCCAAGTGTGCCTGGGGTGGGGGCATGCAGGGAGTGAGCAGGATGGCAGCCAGAGGGGGGTCCGACGGCCTCGGGAGAGCTGTGTAATCACGTGAGGGCGTGGGCTTTTGCGGAGGCCACGCCTCTCCTGGAAGGTCTGCGTGGAGAGTGGCAGGACCAGGTGTACTCTGCAGCTGCAGGACCAAAAGCTGGGAGCAGGGGTCCATGGAGACGGTGTGGCCCAGCTGGACCATGGCCCTGGGTGGAGAGGGGTGCAGCATGCAGCTGGTACAGGGTACACAACTGCGTCTGAAGCATGGTGACTTGTTAAACATGGCAGCAGGAAGGCGAGGACAAGAACCCAGAGAGGAAAAGGCCCTGGGCACTGGGCTTGGAGGCTGGGTCAGGAGCAGAGGGTGATTAGGCCCAGGTGGGCTTCCAGGAAGAGGGGGCACACCTGCCTGTGCTGAAAGACAGGGCTGCACAGGGTTGGGCTTGATGACCTCTTTCCCTTCTGAGATTCTGCACATCCTTCTTTGATGAACAGCAGTGGCGGCAGCGGTGTCTGCAGCAGCAGTGACATCCGTGATGTCATTTGTTCCTCATAACATAGCATCCATGACAAGGACATGTGGGAACAGAAAAGGAGCACGTGGCACAGAAGAAGTCAGTCGTGCCAGCCCTCGGGGCCAGCAGATGTGGCCTCTGATCCTGGCCGCTGTTAGTGTGAATGTTGTGCCCGTTATGCAGATGGAGAATCTGGGTGGAGTGGCTGACTTGAGCCTTCCTTCCTTCCTGGGCCAGTGATGGAAATTGCTGTGCTCAAATGATTCATTCTAGACAGACCCTGATCACAGAAGGAATAAAGAGAAGTGCGTTCAAACCACAGATCATTCAAGTGCGGGTCTGACAGCGGGTGACCCTGGGCGAATCACTCAGTTGCTGCGAGCCTCCATCTTCCGTCTGCACGAGGTATTTTTAGAAGCATCTACTTCCTAGCGATGTTGTGGGGGCGCCTTGAGAGGCAAAGGGCCCGGCTGGTGCTCACACGTGGAGCGGATCCTGCTATTATGGCTGTTATCAGGCAGTAATCACGACAGAAAGTGCTGTGTGCGTGGCAAGTGCAACCGCTTTGCCGCGTGCCTGGATGATCCCACAACATCCCTCAAAGTAGGAGGCCGATTCCCGTTTTAAGAAGTGGTGAAACTGAGGCTCGGAACAGCGTTGGAACGCACGCAGGGTCTCCCTCTGTGTACGGTGGGTGCTAGTAGAGCCAGGCCTGCTGGAGCCCAAGAACCCTAGACTCACAGACTCTCCCCTTTGAAACGCTACAGCTGGGGCATCATTTTATAGATGGGGAAACTGAGGCAAGGAACTGACTCAGTGGCCATGACACGGAGGCAGATGCCAGCTCCGCAGACCTGGATCCCCGCTTCCCTGTCCAGCCCTCTCTCCCCTCCCAGCCCAGCCCAGCCCAGCCCGCCTCTTCCATCAGCCACACCTGTGCGGCGGCCAGTGACCTCTCCTGGCCCACACCTGAATCTGCAACAAAACACGGTGAGCTCTGAGCTTTGCTTCAATAACAAGGATTTCAGCGTAAGATGCTACTGGGGTGCAAAGGATCCCCTAAACCCCACGTGGTCCATCCCCCCCTGATAAATGCAGTGTGGGCTGTATTGCACCAATACAGCCCCTACCCCCAGAAGGGCAGCTGGCAAAAACATAACGCAAATCAAAGATGAACTGGGGACATCAGTTATAGAATCACTGGCCCAGCCCCAATGTCTGTGTTCACTCATCACCTGGGAGTTAGGGATGAAACGTATTGAAATGCAAATGAACACTGAGCCAGAGTCGGAGGAGAGGCAAGGGAAAAGGAACAGAGTCTCCTGTTGTCCAGGACGGGGAAAGGCAAACGCATGTTGTGGATGGACTGCGTGTCAGACATGGGCTAGACTCTTCCAAAGCACGTGATCCAGTTGATTTATCCCGACCTTCTGAGTGAGGATGAGGATTGTCAGCCAGTTTAGGCCTGCCCAGGTAGCTGGTTCCAGGTGAGGATGGGAGCCCAGGCTTCCTGGCATTGCTGTTAGATGTCCTGGCCACTCTGGAGAGAGAAGAGGAGGTCAGACTGGCTCCAGGAGGCCCCTCTGCCATCCCGTTCATCTCCTCCAGAGTGAGCAGAGGCGTTTCCCAGTTGCTGTGCCAGGCCCCTGTTGACTCCAGCAGGGATGGCACTGTGCCCAAGAGGCCACAGAAGAGACCCAGAAACAGTGAATGAGACACAGGGTTGATTGGAAGAAGTTACATGCAGGGACAGTCTGGTGGCAGTGGGCTGGACAGGAGAGCTGCTCCCATTTGTAAGAAGCCTGCAGTTTATGTAGCTTTTTCCCTCCGCACCCTCCCCTAGCAACCTCCACCCAGCCCAGAACAGAGGAACTCTACCCCTGCAGGGCCTGCATTCCAAGGGATGGGCCGGGGCCTGTTCCTCATGGGTAAGGGCTGAGTCTTGGGGTTGGCCACTCCCGGATTCCTTAGCTGGGAATTCGGAAGGCACATTCTTCTTAGGCCATGGGATCACTCTCAGGGCGTGCTTCAGTGACGGCTGTCACGTGCCCCTGCCATACACCAGGGAGGGAAGCTCTTGCCGCCTGCTTAAAACCCTTCTCTAACTCCCCAGCCCTAAGGAATGAAGTCAGAGCTCTGTCCCCTCCCCCAGCATCAGCCTAGCCTGCTGGTGACACTGGCCTTGGCACCATGGGGGGCCGGCACCCTGAAGCCAGCCCCACTGTGTGCTCAGCGCCTCTGGCTGCAGGGCCTGTGTTCGGTTGTTCCCTCCTCCTGGAATGGCCTCTGGCTTCCTCTGGCTGCCGAAACCCCCACAACCCTCAGATGCTGGCCTGATGCCAGTCAGTGGGGGAAGAAACCAGAGGCCCATCCAGAACTTCCACTGGGGGAATTGAACACAGGAGGCACTGGAAGGGCTGGAGCAGCACGCAAGGAAGGCAGGTCCACCAGGAGTGACTGCACACACAGCAGCTGCCACCCCAGGCTGCAGGGCCCAGGTGGCCCCGGCACAGTCACAGCTCCTGACCCCTGGGCCCCTGCCTGTCCTGCTGGATCTGTCCCGGCTCTCCTGTGTCAGATGACACATAGGACCCTGCCTGCTCTTGGCCTCTGGAGTGTGGCAGCTGCCTATGGCGCCCATCATGGTCATGGGCAGCTACACACCCAGCACCACCACCTCGGAGAGCACCCCTGCTCGCTGAGCTCCAGTGGAGGGAGAAAAGGAAGATCTTTTCCCACCCATCTCAAGGTTCATGGCTGAGGCCTCCATTGCAAAAGACAGGAGCCAGACAGAAGCACAACAAATTAATGTAATTTACGTCTCCTGTGACATGGGAGTGTTCGAAATGAAGACCCAAAGAGACAGGACGTTCGTGCTTTATGCTTAGGTTTGATGGCCAGGGGCTGGTCCTGGAGAAGTGCAATGGGAGGGAAAGGGGTGTGATCAGATGAGGGGCAGCGGGGAAGGGAGTGGGGCTTAGCAAAGCTGTGTGTCCAGTGTCTTCTCAGCCTCCTGGTGCGGCATTCCTTCCCTGGGCCTCGAGCAGGACACCTGTCACATGAGGGTCTTCCGGGAGAGGGTGGGAGGAGGTCGGGGGATGCCCTTCCTCGGTTTAGGGGCTGTTTCAGGGAAGAAAGGGGAGGGAACGGAGAACAGGCTTCCTGCTTCTGCTGTTTTCTCAGTTTCCAAGATGCCACATTTGGGGTAGCATTTCCAGCACCCATAGCCAGTTTCTCCTATGGAGAATGGAGCTATGAAGTCCCACCCCCCTGGCATGGTGGGGCTTGGTGTGGCCAAGAGGAGCGTCCTGATAGAGATGTCCTCGCCACCCCACACGCCGCTATGCCGGAGAGCTGGCTTCCCTCCTGCCAGAGCAGATCTTGGCTCCCTCCAGGACTGTCTCTTCCATGAAGGAGGGGGAGGCCCTTTCCCAAGGGCCATCATGGAAAGGGGAGAAGCTCTGGGCCTTGCCCGTGGCCCTGGCAACTTCACCTGGCATTTCCAAAACTCATAGCTTGATCAAGGTCCTGCCTCACATGAGATCCCCAGGCCAGAGCCCTGGCTGTGAACCTGAGGACCAGCTGGCCCCTTCCCTTCTCCCCAGGCCTGGGGCACTGACCCGAGGACCCCCTGGCTCCATACACTCCTCCCAGGCCTGGGACACTGACCCGAGGACGCCCCTGTCCCTGCTCACTCCTCTCAGGTCTAGGAGTAGGCTCCCTGAGTATCCCTGGCCCTGTCCACTCCTCCCAGGTCTAGGGCACAGACCTGAGTACCCCTGGCCCCATTCACTCCTCCCAGGTTCCAGGGCACAGATCCAAGGACCTTCTCACCCTCTTTGCTCTGCTCACCCTCAGAGGACCTGTCGAGCTGCCTGCACAGGCCTCTCTCAAGCCCTGTCCTCCTCTCCATCCTCCTGCCGCCCCCAGCTGGGCCCAGGCCTGGCCTCCTCCGGGCTCCCTGCCTCCACCCACGGCCTCGCGTGTGGGCTCTCTGAAACACTGTCTGACCACGGAGCCCCTGAGCGCCTCATCTTATCCAGTCTTGGCCGGTGGTTTTGGGCAGGGCCAGCTGTGTCATTTGCGGGGTGCAGTGCAAAGTGAAAAATGTTGACCATCAGGTAAAGTGCTTTTCCTTTCTTCTGTGCTCTCTCTCTGGGCCTGTCACCATATTCTTTATGAGCCATTTAATATTGTGCTCCCCGGCTCACAGGGACACCCTACCAGGCCCCCAGGGCTGGCCTCAAGACAGTGCTCAGGGCGCCCACCCCTGCCCCTTCCTGGGCCCAGGCCTGGCCCTGGCACTCACCAGGGACAAGGACCGTGGTGGTCACTGTGTGGAGATAGGACGATGGGCACAGGCAGCTGAGAACCCATCCCGAGGCCACAGGGCTGGAGAGGAAGCCCAGGCCATCAGCACTACACACGCTCTCTTGACCCCTCAGCCCTCACTTCCAAACCTCCAGTTAAAGACACAATTATTAAGAAGTTCAAGTCGGCGGCTGCAGAGAATTAAGCCCCAGGAGTGGGGCCCTTCTGAGCAAGGTCCCTGGGCTGTGGCACTGGTCACACGCTGTGAGGNATTCTTTATGAGCCATTTAATATTGTGCTCCCCGGCTCACAGGGACACCCTACCAGGCCCCCAGGGCTGGCCTCAAGACAGTGCTCAGGGCGCCCACCCCTGCCCCTTCCTGGGCCCAGGCCTGGCCCTGGCACTCACCAGGGACAAGGACCGTGGTGGTCACTGTGTGGAGATAGGACGATGGGCACAGGCAGCTGAGAACCCATCCCGAGGCCACAGGGCTGGAGAGGAAGCCCAGGCCATCAGCACTACACACGCTCTCTTGACCCCTCAGCCCTCACTTCCAAACCTCCAGTTAAAGACACAATTATTAAGAAGTTCAAGTCGGCGGCTGCAGAGAATTAAGCCCCAGGAGTGGGGCCCTTCTGAGCAAGGTCCCTGGGCTGTGGCACTGGTCACACGCTGTGAGGGCGGCCCTGGTGTCAGGCCCCAGCCCACCTGCACCTGCACTGACCCCTGCAGCAGATGCCACACCCCTGCCCGGGGCCACTGCTGTGTCCTGTTCTGCCGTCCATTCACTGCTCCAGCCCTGGTGACACGTGGCTCCTTCCTCTCAAACGCCCTTCCTCGCATCCTCACACAGGATTATAAAGTCCCTCCCAGCTTCGAGGCTCAGACGCACCTCCTCTGTGAGATCCCTCTGGATTTCATCCTGGAGAGCCTCATCTCCCGGGTCCTGCCAGCTGGACTGGGGACAGGAATGGTTCCTCCTGGAGGCAGTGGGGTTTGGTCTGTACCCCAACATGAGCACAGCGCCTCCACGTGTCCGCTGGACAAGGCCGACTTCTCCTGGGGGATCCACTGTGTCAGGGACATCTCCGTCTCTCAGAAGCAGCTTATTCCTGACGTCCTGACCAAGTTTTTGTTTCTCCTTTTTTTGCCCTAAAGCTCTACGTGTCATCTGACTTGGGGAAAAAGTGGACACTTCTGCAAGAGCGAGTGACCAAAGACCACGTGTTCTGGTGAGAGCACTGCCCCACCTTGAACCCGTGGGGCCCGCAGCTCCGGTGAGAGCACTTACCCCGAACCCGTGGGGCCCGCAGCTCCATTGAGACCACTGCCCCACCCCGAACCTGTGGGGCCTGCAGCTCCAGTGAGAGCACTTCCCTACCCCAAACCTGTGGGGCCCGCAGCTCCGGTGAGAGCACTTCCCCCAAATCCTTGGGAGCCCCACAGGGGCCTGCAGCTCCCTTTCCTCCTCTGGACCCTCCCCAGCCCAGGACTGGGTCCCCGCCGTCCACTGCCTCTGTCTGCAGCCCCATACCCTCCTCCTCCCAGGGGACCCCCCCAGTCGTTCTTCCTGCTCTGCAGTGGGTGGTATCAGAAATGGTAGTGTCCAGGGGTTGGTGTCCCTCAGGCCACGTTCTTGCTCATGAACCAGCTATGTGGCCCTGTGCCACTGCTGTTCCCTCCCCGGGCCTCACAGCCTCCCCAGTGGAGAGAGGTGCTGATGTACACATGTTCCCGGCCCACCACTCTATGCTCCCCACCCAACCCCAGGCCCCAACTCAGCCCCTGACTAACAGACCCCGTGGGTGCTGCCCCGGCCTGCCCCGGCCCTGCTCTCCTGTTTATCCACGCCTGGGCTCCCCTCCCATTGCTCAACCTGTCACCCTTCCTGGCGCCTGCTGGTGCCAATGAGCAGGATAAGTTTGGGGTCGTGCCCCAGACAAGCCCCCACCCCAGGGAGCCAGACCAGAGAAAGAAGACCCCCATCCCAGGCGAAGAGCCACTGGGACCTCTGAGTTCAGACGGTGGGTACTGGCCTCTCGAGGGCATCCTCAGGGGAGCCTCTCAGTGTGCCACCTGGGCAGCACCCCAGCCTCACGGCACGGGGGGCACTCGGCTTTCCTTGAGAAATGTCTGTGGAATGTGTCCATGAGGGCTGCAGAAAAGGAGGGCTTGCCTGAGGTCGCAGGCGGCAGCGCGGGGCCAGGAGCCAGTGCAGCTGCTCAGAGCTCAAGCTTGCGCCTCTCCTGCTGGGGCCACGGCCCGTCCTTCTGGTCACACTGCCTTTCCAGACGCACACTACTCCTTCAGGTGCTGATTCCACGGCATCCCTCTTTCTTGTGTGTGTACACACACACACACACACACAGTGCTAGCCTTTCTCTTATCCCACGTGTGGAACAGACCCCTGCACAGGCTCCTGCACAGGCCACAGCCCAGTCTCTCCAACAGAAAAACACATGGAAAGGGCTTCCTACCTGTCCCAAGGGCACAGGGCTGGAGAGGGAACCCGGGCTATCAGCCCTATATATGCTCTCTTGCCCCCTCAGCCTTCCCTTCCAAAGCTCCAATTAAAGACAAAATTATTAAGAAGTTCAAGTTGCTGGCTGCAGAGTGGGCAAGGGCCGTTTGTAATGTCACGCAGACCGTGGCAGGAGACTGGCGTCCTGGCCACCCCACAGGCTGAAAGAAGGCTTTTTCCTCTGGAATGCCGACTGCTGGTGTTCACACCATTGGCTCATGGGGAGAGGTGACGGCTGTCTGTCTGCGGGCTCCCCACAGGAGGGCCCGGTTCTTCCCCTGGAAACCAGAGCACCGCCATCCATCACTGGCCTTGTCATTGCTGTCAACCGTCAGGAGCCAGAGCTGCCCTGCGGTGGGACGCCTGGGCCTAAGCACTCGCAGAGGTGGGGAGCAGAGCCAGGAGGTGGGACATTGGAGCCAGGTCGCTCTGGGGAATTGGCAGAGCTCTGTTCACTCCCAGGCCAGGCCGGGTTCATGGACAGCACTCCAGCCAGAGAAAGTAACCGACCCACAGCGCCTGGAGGGAAACTGGCGATAATTCAAACATGTTATTATCTCAGGCAAATCAAATTGTTTCCTCCCCCAAGTTTCCCTGCTGTTATTCGAGGGAATCACAGCAGACACTGGCCACTACGGCCCCGGGATCTCTCCTGGAGCGTGGTGACAATGGTGGGGATGCCCCCCTCCCCTTGTAAGCACTGAATAATGCTGTTTTGGACAGCATTTCCAAGGAGCTCTTTGTCCTTGAACTGACAGCGGGAACTGCCAAAGCCCCGTGTTCTGTCTGAGCTGCCTCATTAACGTTTTGCGAGGCTATACAGCAAGCTCATTAGAGGGGCCTGCAAGCGGGAGGGAGCAGCTCCAGGTGCCCTGATACCTGCTGCCTTCTGAGTAGGGCCTCGGGCGCCTGCTCCCCCCCACCCAACCCGCCCTCAGTCTCTCCACACCCCAGAATAGAATCATAACAGCAGCTGCCCCGCAGCCACCCTGCTTTGAATACTGAGTGTCCCCTGGGCAGCGCATGGAGGCTCCGAATGCACTGTTCCATGGCATCCCCACAGCAGCCCGTGAGGGTCCCCTCATGTCACAGGGAAGAGCTGAGGCTCGGGCATGCATCTAGGTCTCATGTCACAGCGGGGAAGTGAGGTTCGGATAGGCTCGAGCCCACATTCTAGGTCCTGCTGCCCCCACGCTGCAGCCCTGAGCCTCGGTCCACCTCTGCCTGTGGCCCTTACCCACTCTACTGGGTGGTCTGGCCGCCTGGGCTTCACCAGGTGTTCCTGCATCTGCCTCCTTGCTCAGCCCCACGCTCACCCAGGGGAAGCCTCAGCTTTCCTCTCTGTTAGCTCCAGGGCCTGGTGTAGGGCACGGGGGTGGCAGGGCCTCTGTCCATAGAAGGAAGAGATGGAGGTCTCCCCACTACAGCCGTGGTTATCACACCTTTCAGGGCTTAACAGAACTATTTGCACTGGAGCTGCCCTCAGCACAAATGGGGTGAAAGTCAGTTCCCACCTCCCCCAAAACACTCACTGTCTGAGGACTGCCTGCCCCAGGCCATCTCACAGGCCTGCCATTTCTAAACAGTGGAGACCTTGACAAGCAAGAAGGCCTGTGTGTCAGGCTTGTCATTTCCTGCGGGGAGTGGGGCTCTATCTGAGATGTTATAAGTGCAGAGTCTAAGAGAGTCTTCAAAACCCATGACTGAAGGGCCTGGAGCAGGGACCAGGCCTCAGGCCACCTGTACACCAGTGTCTAGCCCAGGGCCTTCGCCAGTACACTGAGAAATGGCTGTGGGAAGTGCTCAGAGCAAAGACTAAAGGAACAAACATGGTAAATGAATGAATTTATAGGGTGACTGAGGAAATGAATGAGTAAATGACTGAATCATTTACTCATTATGTAAATGAGTCATTTACATAAAAGTGATGAGTTAGTGAGGTAATGATGAATGAGTGAATGAGTAACAACTGAGTGAGTAAATGAATGAGTAAATAACTGAGTGTGAGTGAGGGAATGAATGAGTGACTGAGTGATGAGTTAGTGAAGTAATAAATGAGTGAGTGAATAAATGAGTGAGTAGGTGAGAGAATGAATGAATGAGTGAATGAGTAAATAAACAAGTAAATAGCTGAGTGTGTGACTGAGAGAATGAAAGAGTGACTGAATGAGTGAGTGAGTGACTGAATGAGTGAGTGAATGAATGAGTGAGTGAATGAGTGGGTGGGTGCATGAGTGAGTCACTGAATGAGTAAGTAAGTGAATGAGTGACTGAGTGAGTGAGTAATTAGTGAATGAGTGACTGAGTGAGTCTGTGATTCAGTGAATGAGTGAGTGGCTGAGTGAGTAAGTCTGTGACTGGGTGAGTGAATGAGTGACTGGGTGAGTGAGTCTGTGACTGAGTGAGTGACTGAATGAGTGAGTGACTCAGTGAGTGATTGAGTGAGTGGGTGAGTGAATGAGTGACTGAGTGAGTGGGTGAGTGACTGAGTGAGTGAATGAGTGAGTGGGTGAGTGAGTGCATCTGTGACTGAGTAGTTAAACGAATGAGTGAGTCTGTGACTGAGTAAGTGAATGTGACTGAGTGAATGAGTGAGTCTGTGATTGAGTGAATGAGTGAGTGGGTGAGTGATTGAATGAGTGAGTGAGTGACTGAGTGAGTCTGTGACTGAGTGACTGAGTGACTGACTGAGTGAATGAGTGAGCGGGTGAGTGAGTGAGTCTATGATTGGGTGAGTGAGTGAATGACTGAGTGAATGAGTGAGTGGGTGAGTGAGTGAATGAGTGAGTGGGTGAGTGAATGAGTCTATGACTGAGTGAATGAGTGAGTCTGTGATTGAGCAAATGAGTGACTGAGTGAGTGAGTGACTGAGTGAATGAGTGAGTGAATGAGTGAGTGGTTAAATGAATGAGTGAGTCTGTGACTGAGTAAGTGAATGAGTGAGTGAGTGAGTAAGTGAGTGAGTGGGTGAGTGAGTGAGTCTGTGACTGAGTGGTTAATGAATGAGTGAGTCTGTGACTGAGTAAGTGAATGAGTGACTGAGTGAGTGAGTGAGTGAATGAGTGAGTCTGTGATTGAGTGAGTGAATGAGTGAGTGAGTGAATGAATGAGTGAGTGAGTGAATGAGTGAGTGGGTGACTGAGCGAGTCTGTGATTGAGTGACTGAGTGAGTGACTGAGTGAATGAGTGAGCAGGTGAGTGAGTGAGTCTATGATTGGGTGAGTGAATGACTGATAGAGTGAGCGGGTGAGTGAGTGAGTCTGTGATTGGGTGAGTGGGTGAGTGAATGAGTGAGGGCAGAGGGAGCCTGTGCCCGCAGGTGTCATTGCCCTGCTTCACAGATGATGGATGATGAAGCTAAAATTCCATATTGCTGGTGGAGGGTCTACTGCTGAAGGGAACAATGCCTGTCTGTATTCAGGAGAGAGCAATGTCAGGCCTGCGACCTCCTTTCCAAGGAGGTTACAAACGGTCTATTCACAAAAACCGAAATCAACACTCCACCTTGAAAGGGAGAGCTCTTTACCTAGGGTCAGAATGACTGATGCTGGTGCCCCTGTGTTTGAAATCTCAAGAGACTACGAGGGAGTCCTAGCTGGCTCCCGCCACATGGCACATCTGTGGGGTCCGTACCATTCAAACCCATTTATGGACATCTCCTGTCCACCTGGGGCCACTTGGGTGGACCTGGTCCCTGGAGAATGTGAAGCAAATGGGGATCCTGGTGCCAGGCAGGTTGGGAGGAAGTTTGGGAAGCAAATGGGGCCAAATCTGGGTGGGAAACTGTCAGTGATGGGGAGAGGCCACGGGGGGACTGGGCGCTCTGCCTGAGACATCTCCATGACTTGCAAGTCGGTTATGGGGGTGCTCCTGCCCCCAGCGCTGAGTGGCCACTGACACCAAGAAGTGACTTCCTCATCTTGAGACTCAGTTTACTCTTGGGCAAAGGTTCCATGAGAGGAACTGGTGTGGTAAATGGATAAGCGACTTTAACCGTCATATTAGTTGGAATGTGTGTGATAACAAACATGCCCAGCCGCCAAATCCAGGAGATCCCAGGGAGTCTTGCTTCGCAGAAGGCTAAAGCAGGTGGAAGTTTTTAGTGTGAAGAAAGTGGCAGGTAGATGACAGTTCAGTGGGCACATGGAGATGGTGAAATCTCGGAGATGGGATGTGATGCTTGGTTTGAGAAACCTTGGACAAGATCCTCACTAAGGTTCCTTTCATTAAAAAAAAAAAAAAAAAAAAAAAAATCTGCACTCCCTTCCCGGGAGCCAGGCATATGCTGGATGTGACACCAAAATTGGACCCCATCCCTGCCTTCCCTGGGGGACCAGCCTGTGGAGCTGTGACCGTGGGACATGTCTTCTGTCCCTTCTCAGGCCTCATTCCAGGTGCTTCATAGGCTTGGCCCCTCACAGAACCCGTGTGAGCCAGGTGGTGAATGGATGGCTGGATGTCCCTCAAAGGCGAGGCTTTCAGACTTGCCAACCCTGAGCAGCAGCCTTGGCCCTGTCATTGCTGGCTCTTCAGCATTGAGAGGACAAGTACTGTATAAATTCAAGGCAGAATTGCTGCCAGAGTAATTACTAGAAAAGCCAGGGGAGAGTGTCCAAGAGGGCAAGTGAGGTTTTCCACCTCCAGGCAGCCCCATGCAGGTGGACAGTCTGTGACAGCACAGGGGAGAGCCTTGGACAAAGGGGCCAGGGCAGGTGTAGACTCCAGCTGAGACTCTGCACTGAGGGTGGGGCAACTGGACTCCTCCTCCCCACCACTATCCCTTCACTGCATTATTTCATGCACGATGCTGTGTAAAGCCAGGAAGCAACCTGTGTGATGAAAAGATGTTGCTTTGGGAGTGGCAGCACCTGGGTAGTGGATCTTGCTCTGCTAGCTGTATAAGCTTTGATCTGTTTTCACCTGTCTGGGCCTTGGTTTCCTCATCTGTAAAATGGGTATCACCAAACCATTTGGGATCATTCAAGGTAAGTGAGATAAGGCAACTACAGCACCTAGGACATTCCCTGTACCTGAGCACCTGCCACTAAATGGAGCTACTAAATGAGTTCAAGTGACATGCTGTGTGCAGCACAGACTCAGGACCTGGCTTTTGCCTCTAAAGACAGAAGCTTTCTCCCTCCCCTCCCACCCAGTTAAAGACTTCACCCAGCAGGGCAGTAAATGGGGAGAGGAGTCGGGCAGGGATGGGGTATGGGTGGATTGAGGGTGGAGTAGGAGAACCACAGCCCCAGCCTGAGTGTCCTGACCCAGGAGTTCACAGGGCAACCGCAGTGTCTCCTTTATCTCTGTCCCCAGGGCCTGCAGCGGGCCTTGTACACAGTAGGTTTGTCCCACCGGGCTCTTAGAGATGTCTGTGGAACTCAGCCACTTGGCAAAACTCCCACATTTCCATCACAGCTTCTCTGAAGCTGGGACCACCCCCCAAAGGAGGCAGAGTCCCATAACAGATGGGACATCTGGACTCGTGGCATTAGGAGAAGGCCTTAGTTGTGAGCAGGGCAATGTGTGGGGTCTGAGGAGAGCATGCATTTTGGGATCAAGCAGACCTGGGCAGGAGCCTGGGCCTGCCCTGGTCTGAGCCACGTTGCCTCAGGCAAGTCAGAGGCCCGTCCTGGCCCTAGTGGGGTCACCTATGAATGAGATGAAGGCACCTGCCTCACAACGCATGGTCCAGGCCCGTGTGTGGTGACAGCCTGGTGCAAACTGTCGAGTGACGGGGTAGGGAGTGCGTTCCTCTCGCTGGAGCCTTTGCCCCCTCATGAAAGGATTCAGGCCAGTCCCTGGAGGCAGCACTAGGGGAGAGCCAATGGCTGAGAGAGGAATCTTCCCAAGGGCACACTTGACCAGGTCATGGGAAGCAGGAGACGGAGCAAGAGCTCAGGTGAGCCTGGCTTGAATCCCAGGTCAGCCCTTACCACTGTATGGCTCTGGGAGAGTCATTTTGCTTCTCTGAGCCATAATTTCCATATTTCTAAAATTAGGATAGGATGGGAGTCCCAGGCCTACCTGCCTCCTGCAGTCATTTTAGATGATCAAAATAAAGCAAAACAAACAAAAATGAAAAAGCAATGTGAAAGTCTCTTATGAAGGAGAAAGTCTTTTACAAACACTTCCATGACAGGAAGGAACCCAACCCCTCAGCTCATGCGAGGAAGACGCAGAGACTCCAAGCATCCCAGGAGCAGGTGGGGTCCTGGGGAGGTGATGCCCTCCGGACCCAAAGAGCAAGTGTGGCTTCAGAACCAGGGAGGCCACATGGCGTCATGGGGTGTGGGGAGCTGCTGGGGGATGGGCACAGTGACTCCATTCCCGACCCCAGTCTCGGCTCTTCTTTTCCAGGGCTGTGTCTGGGGTGGACGCTGACCCTGACTTGGTCCACATGGAAGCCCAGGACCTCGGTGGAGGTAAGCCGGGCAGTGCACGGGCACCAGGTATCCCTGAGTCACCTCGCGCCCGACACAGCTCGGCAGCGCCTGCGTTCAGTCGCTCGTCCCCAGTGGCTGGCCCTACACAGCCGGCCTCACTGCGTCTCGATGTGGCATGATTTTATATGTGCTTGTTTTCCAGCTGGGGATGAATTGAAGTCAAGGAGCTCCACTCCAGTGGAAAAGTCTATTAAGAGGGCGATTTGTTCTGGCTCCAAGCATTGAGTGTTTCCCACTCACTCAGCCCCCGACCCCCAGCACATGCGAAGTATGGAGGTCGGGGGCAGGGGTGGGGGTCAGGCCTGCCCACCTGGACCCAGCCAACTTCCTGCCCAGGACCGTGCATGCTGTGTGACAGGAGGGTGCTCTGAGGAGGGCAGAGCAGCTGAGTCCCCGCAGAGACATCCTCTGTGCAGGATCACCTGAGCCAGGATGTGTCACCATTAGGACAGAAATGCAGGCGTCAGCTCTCAGCCCTGCTGCTGGCCAACCTCAGGGCCTGAGGCCAGTCACCCCAGTCTCCTGGCCTGTGAAATGGATAGTGATATGAAATAAGTGAATGCAGAGTTCTCAACACGGGGTCATCACGGCCAAGCTTTCAGGGGCAGGGTCAGCTGCTGGGCGTGGTCCCCATGGCTAAGCTTTCAGGGGCAGGGTCAGTTGCTAGGCATGGCCCTCACCCCTCCCCACCCCCACCCTGCCACACTCAGGCAGGCGGGGCCAGTACTATTACTGTTCTGCGTTGATCACCAGGACAACACAGCTCAGAGGCAGTCCAGGTTTGCCTGGGGTCACAAGGTCCTGGCTGGTGCACCTCTCTCCACCCCTACTGGGAATGCTTCTCCCTTTTGGAATTTCTTACCTTTGACCTCACACACCCTGCCAGCCACCTCTGCTGGGCTCCATCATCCCAGCTCTGCACACTCTCCAGGGTCTGGAGCTCCTCGAGTACCAGTTGGGGCCACTGATCACCTGTGTCCCCAGTAAGGCTGCTGAATGAATAAGCCAGATGCCAGGGTTGCCCCTGAGTAGCCCACTGTGCAAAATGTTGCAAAATAACATGTGCTACAGAGAGAAAGACTCACTGCCCGCATCACACCACGTTGTCAGAGTTAGCTATCTGCCCTTTCCAGAGCTTCAGCTGGCCCTGGATCATGAGCACCCACTGTTCACAGCTCTTTTCAACTCCATGTTCACCAATTTCATCTCGGTGGCTCCTGCATGCCCATGTGGGAGTGTGTATACCACAGAAATTGGCAAGCGCTATCATCAGGGCTACTATACCCAGCACACAACCCGTCAGCCTGAGAGGTGGCCCTAGTTTGTTGTGTTGGCTCTAGGCCTGGAACACTGAGAGCCTGACCATGGTGGGATGGATGAATGAGTGAGTGAGTGAGGGAATGAATGAAAGAATAGGTGAGTGAGTGAGTGAAGGGATGAGCGAGTGAGTGAATAGGTGAGTGAGTGAGGAATGATTGAGTGAATGAGTGATTGAATGAGTGGTTGAATAAGTGAGTAATTGAAAGAGTGAGTGAATGAGTGAGTGAGTGAGTAGGTGAATGAGTGAGTGAGTGGGTGAATGAGTGAGCTAGTGAATGAGTGAGTGAGTGAGTGAATGGGTTAGTAAATGAGTGAAGGAGTGATTGAATGAGTGAATGAATGAGTGAATGAGTGAGTGAATGAGTGATCGAGTGAGTGAGTGAGTGAATGAGTGAGTGAGCAAGAGAGTGAGTGAGCGAGTGAATGAGTGAGTGAGCGGGTGAATGAGTGAGTGAGTTAGCGGGTGAATGAGTGAATGAGTGAGTAGATTGTCAACTGAGCATGTCCCTGAGCTAGTCATTTCGCTGCATCTCCAGCTGTAGGAAGTTCAGTGTTGAGCGCAGGGCACACCAGGCAGTTTCAAGGGAACATGGGCGTGGCTCAGGAGGGCTTGGCAGTGGCCTGGTGCTGCTGCCCATGTACCCTCTGTGTACACTGCCTTCCGCCTCCTTGGAACAGCCCGAACAGGTAGGCCTACCCCATTGTTTAGTGTAGAAACCTGAGGCTGAGCTTAGGGGTAGGCCTTTCTGGTTCCTAAACCCCTTTCCTTAACCATTCTCCATGCTGCTGGATCACCCAGGGCCAGAGGCAGCAGGAGGAGGAAGAAGTAGAGGAGGAGCGGGAGGAAGACGGAGAGGAGGAGGAGGAGGTGCCCTTCCCTTGGTCCCTTTGGATAAATCTTGCTCCTGGCTCACAAGCTGGAACGCAGAGCTTCCTGAGGCCTCCAGGCTCCAGCTCCTCCATATAAATTTGCCCTGGGAAAACAGAAGGACTTAAAATCAGCAGCTCCCTGGCAAAGCATGCATTCAGTATCGCTCAACCATAAACATTTGGAAAAGGGTAGAAGCACTTGCTTAAAATTTTGGGGAAAAGAACCCTTGAGCCCCACCCGCCCTCACCCCGGCTTAGGTGTGAGAGACCAGGAGGGTGTAGGGGCCGTGCATGTCTGGGCATGGTGAGGTGCCCACCGTCAGCTGTGCTGACCCCTCCTGCAGGGGACGGCAGGGTCCAGAGTAGCATGAACACCTTCCTGAGGGTTGAAGGAGCTCGTGTCAGAGTGCAAGTGGCCCACAGTCCAGGATGACACCCTCGGCCGAAGGTGTCATCGCCATGGCCTTTAGAATTCAACCCATGAAGCCGCACCACAGTGGTGCTGGAGGAGGATGGAGCCCAGCACGTCTCGGGCTGTCTCTGGCTCCGGCTGGAGTCTGACTGCCTGGGCCGGCGCCTCTCTCCTGTAGGTTTTCGGTACATCACCTGCCCGATCCACAACTGCTCCGAGAAGCTGCTGGTAGCCCCGTTCGCAGGCCCCATTGACCACGGGTCTCTGACCGTGCAGGACGATTACATTTTCTTTAAGGTAAGGTTGCTTCCGGGGCTTTGGGAAATTGGCAATAGGCGATGTGGCGGATGAGCCGCCTGTGGCCAAAATGGAATCGCTCAGAAAAGAGGCAATAAAACGGGTATTTCACTTTCGAGTGCTACTTTGCAGGTCACGGCTTCTGACCGTAGCTGTGGCTACAGGCATCCGCAGAAGCCCCCGCAAACCCAGCACTGGGGCTCAGGGACACAGAGGCTCCACCTCCCTTCTGGCCACCATGAACCTCCCAGCCACTCGGGGTCCCCAAACCTAAGCCCATTTAGCCCCATTTGGCTTTATCGGTGACTTTGGAACTGACCAGGACTGCTTCTGGTCCCGGCTATTGGCCGCCAGGCACCGGCTGTCCACAGCCCTGTGACCAGGACCCTGCTGCCTGTGCCCTCAGGTCACAAGTGGGCACACCCTCAGCAGCCATGTGGTCCCAGCTAATTCAGAAACTCTAGCACACAACCAATCCATCCAGCTTTTCTTCACCTTCATGGATGCGGAACTCAGCATCCCTGAAACAGCCTAGCCCTCTGCTGAGTAGCCCCAGTCACTGGCCTGTTTCTTCTGGCCCTGAGACAGAGTCTGCTTTATCGGACCCCCATCCACTGGGTCCGTTCTGCCCTCTGGGATCCTGTAAAACAAGTCCAAAGTTTCCCCAAAAAAAGCCCCTTGAGGGCAGCTGCTGGGTGCCCTCTCCCCAGAAGGCCCTCCGTGCTCCCCAGCCGCCTCCTTGCCCTGTCTCAGCCACACTTGATCACCCCAGCTCCCCACTCTACACTCTGTGCCAAGGGCCACCATGGAGTTAGGTGCCAGGGCAGGCATGGGCATCCCAGCCCCCACCGTTAAAGCAGGCCAGACAAGAGGCTTCTGCCGCCACCAGCACTGACCTTCAGCCCTGCCCAGTCTCCACTACTCTCTGCTGAGCCCAGCCCCTGGCTTTTGATCCTCAGTCTGTGCGTTTGCTTGCACTGTTCCCTGTGCTGTGCCTCGCTTCTCCGCGGGCTGATTCCTGCTCCTTCTCGAAGACTCAATCATGCACTTCCTCCTCCAGAAAGTGTTCTGCCTCCACTTCAGGCTCACTGGTGCCTCCTCTGAGGACCCCCAGCCCTGTGCCTTCCTCCGTCACAGCCCAGGCCCCACTGTGTCATTCCATACCCTTTACTCCTTTTGTCTCTACACCTGACTCAGGCAAACTGAGGCTGGGTTCTAGGTCTGAACCCACCACCTGCTTTCCCAGCGCCTAGCATTACATTTCTGCGGATGTTCACTAAATACTACAGCAAAGACAGTGTCAGCTCTCTGGGCAACCATCTCCCATGTTGAGTGGTTTCTAAACATTAGACCGGCTGGCCTGTCAAAGCCCTGCAGCCTAAGACCCCCGGAGCTCACCTATGGAGGAGCAGGCTGGGTTATCACTCTGTGCAGCAAGGGGGAACACATGCCCTGGGGAACCTGAGCGTCTCCGAGGGGTTACAAGGGCCTGATGGTCAGGTGTGGGCTGCAGGAGGTGATTTGTGGGGGCTGCAAGGAAGCCGGGCGTGACTCTGGATTGGGGGATGTGAGGACATGAGGTCCTGCTAGGATCGGGCATCTCAATCTTTTCTAGAGGGAGGGGAGACTCGGGGGGGCGGGAGCCTCAGGGGAGGCAGGAGCCGGGCTGTGAAGCAGCAGCCCTCGCTCATCTCAGCCAGGGTGGGTGTCTGGGCATCTTGGAGGTTTGAACGATATCCACGTCTGGTCTGTGTTCGGACCCGATCGCTGGGTGGTCTCAGGCGGTCTCATTCTGGACAAGGTCACAGTGAGCTTGTCTGGTGTTGGTGCTCGCGACATTGTTTGTGAGGGGCAGGAGAAGGGGGGGCCACTGGCTCCATCCAGTTTCCATCCTGGTTTCCATCTTTCTCAACAACTGCAGAGGAAAGCTCTCCCTGCCCCAGCCCAGGCCTCCCCTGCCCTCTCCCTTCCTCCCTCCTCCCACCCTGCTTCTCAGAGGATCCGGGAGCCTGTGCTGGGATTCGAGAAACCTCAGCCCTTCCAGCCCCACTTCACCACAAACAAGGTGGCGGTGCTGGTGGCTCAGGAGGCTGCACCTCCGGTTCCGTAGCAGTGAGGATCCGTGGCCTCTGTGATCAGAAATCTGCCACAGTCCTGTCCTGAAGGGGCCTTTCTGTCTCTGGGAACAGACGTCCATGGCCACAGTTAATGGGGTTGATTGTTATGGGATCAAATGAGCTGCCCGGGAAAAGCACTCAGGATGGTGCCGGCTTTGTTTGTCATGCCTCGAAGTTCAGTGGTCCCCTTTGGTGATGAGCTCATCTTTGGCCTGTCTCCTTCTCCATCGGAACTTTTTCCACCTTGTTCCATAAGTTGGATGCAGAGAAACAAGGCAAAGAGAGAGCATGGGGAAAGAAGTTAGTTCTGACCGAAGGAAGCAGAGGACGACTTCCCAGAGGAGGGGTGTTGATGTGGGCCTTTGAAGGATGAATAGGAGTCTGCTCATTTCAAGCAGAACAGGTATAAGCAAAGTAAAAGGGCATTTTCACTTGCTGAATATAATATGTAGTTTTCCATTCATGAGACTCTGGCTGGAGAGGGAATCAAGCTTCTCAAAGCTGTGTTTCTTCCCCCGGTTAGGTAACATCAGCAAACCGGACAAAATACTATGTCTCTTATCGCCGCAATGAATTTGTCCTGATGAAGCTGCCGAAGTATGCATTGCCAAAGGTAAGGTGCTCCCCACTCTGCCTGGCCCTGTGGCCAGGCCGCAAGCCTATCCTGACTCGTGGGGCAGCAGGACTCACACACAGGTGCTTGGCGGTTCCAGGTCGAGATGAACAAGAACAGCGTGGCCTCGCTTCCTCCAGCCACTCGACCCTCACACACTCCATTCCAGCCCACCCAGCCCTTCCAGACTCAGCTGTGCCCAGCTTCATCCTAGGCCTCTGCCAGCTTCTTCCCTCTGCCTGGTTCATCTTTCCCCAGAACTCTTGCACGTGTGGTATTTCAGGAGAAATATTGCTTGCTAATGGCCCTCCAGGCGAGCCCAGGCCTCTATCTTCTGGTCCCATCCCACTCTTCTCCTTGCTGGTGCCCAGGGTACCAGGGACCCCTCCATCCAGTGTCCATCTCCCGCTCTCCTCTGACATTGCGGGGGTGGAGATGATCTCTGCTGTACTCACCTCTGCATTCCAGCCACCTAGTATGGTGCCTGGCACACAGTTGGTGCTCAGTTAATGCTATTGCCTTTCCCTTGCTTTGGAAGGCAAAGAAGGGGGACCAGGGGAGCTGGGGACTGCCCAAATCTGCCCCTGCCCCTGCCCCTGCCCCTGCCTTGGGGCCTCTCTCCCTGCTGTTAATATATTATTCCCACCTAACAGAGGAGGTGATGGAAGTTCAGAGAGGCAGTAACCTGTCTGAGATCACACAGCTAGTTAGAAACAAAGGCAGATCTCAAACTGAGGTCCGGGTGAGCCAGCCCAGCCTCATGCCACACCTCCCTCCTGAGGATATTGGGATGACACCTTCTGAAGATCTCTGTCCCACATGCATAGTTGAGAAGCAGATGAACCTTCCCTTCCTCCACATTTATTTACTGAGCACCAAATATAAACCAGAATGTGTGCTAGGAGGCCATGCTGTGAATCAGAAGCCCCAGGCTCCTGCTCCCGTGGGCTTTGCAGACAGGGAACAGGCAGGAGATCCAGTAGACAGACAAATGCATAAAATAATTGCAGGTTGTGGTTTGTGCTAAGAAGGGAACAAGAGGGAGAGACAGAGAGTGATGGAGGGCATGTGTATGAGTGTGTATGTGCGTGTGTGTGCGTGTATGCTCACGTGTTTGTGTGTGGGTGTGCTCATATGTGTGACTGATTTAGGCCAGGCAGCTATGGAGGCCCCTCTGGGGCTGGGAGTGGGAGGGACTCTTTATCCGAAGCTCCAAAGCAGCTCTGAGGAGAGCAAGGGAGAAAGTCATTTGGGAGGAGGGCAGAGTAGGAGCCAAGACCTTGGGGTAGAGAGTGAGAGTGGAGTGGGAGGGGCCAGTGGCTCTGGGCCCTCCAAGCCCAGGCTGTGGCTATTGTAAAGTGCTTGGCCACGGGAGCTTCTGCGCTGGGCACCCTCAGACCTCTCCTGAGCCAGAAATGGGAAAAGTCTAGGAGGGCTTTTAAAAACTTCTCTTTAAAAAACAAGAAAAAAAAAAATAAAAGGAAAATAAAGAAAAGGAAAAAAGGAGTGAGCTTAATAGACTGAACGCCAAGCTTGGCTGAGTATGTAAATTAAAAGCTAATGGTTTCATTTCAGGCAAAGGCACTAGGTGTCTGTCCCTCTGGAATAAGGGACCTTTTCAGCATCTGAGAAGCCTTCCCTCGATCTTGGGGGGCTACAGCATTAGAAGCTCCTGTGTCCTGGGCTCTTTGTCCTGGTGTTGGGGAGAGGAAAGTGCACAGCCCAGAATTAGCCCCATACAGGGACCCTCTCTGCTCCCCTCTAGCATTGGAGACTGGGGTGGTTGGGCCAGGAGTCAGCCTGCTGCCAAGGGTGCTCTCAGGAGCCTATGGCTATAAGTCATGACCTCTGTGACCTTGAGCGATGGCTCCCTGAACCTCTGCTCCCTAGACCTACAGATGTGATGTCAGTGAGATCTGCAGGAAGCATCGGGTCGTGTCTCCCGCTGTGGACCCTTAACAGTGTGCATTTTACCCTGATTTTCTTCTTCCTCTATTTCTACGGAAATTGGAGATCATTGAAAAGAATCAAGAGGCTCTCACAGCAGTGACAGACACACACCCAGCCTCATGTCATTAAGTTTCAAGGGACGACCAGGGACTTATCCAGGGCAAGTGACATGTGCTGTGACTGTCAATGTCCTTCCTCAGGGGTCCATACACAAGACCCAGTGACCAGCAGTTGAAGATGATGGTCACTTCCTCATCAAGAAGTGGGCAAGCTGGGCTGCTGTCAGGAGAACGGGGCCCCCAGAGCCCTCCGGGGTCTTCAAGACCACATCTCATGTAGCTGAGACCTTTGCCCAGCCAGCCAGCCTGCTTCCTCTCCACCCAGGTCAGGACAGCAGCCCGCCCAGTGTTTCCCATCAACAATTTGTAGAAGTGGCTAATTGAATTTCCTCATCAGATGTTGTTGTTTTATGGTGAATTTGTAACTTGCCTATTTCCTCTTCCCACAGACTCAACCCCCTCTTTTTTTTCTTTTTATATTTTTAATTGCTTAATTAGCAGTATGAAAATCATAGGCGACATTGGAGCAGGGGGCTCACCTGCGAACCTCTCACCCCATCCACCCGATGTCTCCCCCGCCAATTCTTGGTCTCCCCACATTCCTCAGCCATATGCAACAGGGCTTTTATGTAGCTGAATTACAAGCAGTCCTGGGTCTCCAGCCTGCTTTCACAGGACACTATAGACTGTGAAAGTCTCACATGAGACTGTTTCTTGAATGATGTGTGTTATCTACTTTAAATGACTGTGAGCTTTCTGTTGAGGAGACTGTACTTCGTTGAGCTAAGCCAGACTCTTGTTGCTTGGAGATTTCGGTTGTTTCCATTTTTTTATAATTATAAACAGTGCTGCAATGAATCTATGTGTGCCCACAGGTACTTCTTTTTAATTTTCTCAAGTTAAAGTCTAAGAAGAACTTCAGAACAAAGGATATAAATATTTGTGTAGCTTAGTTGCTTGGGCAAGCTGGGCTGCTGTCACCAACAAAGTTGGAACAGATCAGCTTCCACATAGCTTTGCCATTGTTTTCTATTTTCCTTCTATGTTAAAGGGTATAAATGATACCCTCCTGCTGTTTTAATTTACCTATCTGTGAAAACTGTAAAGGGTGGGCCATTTTTATATTTGTCAATATCCTTTGCTTATTTATTTTTCATCATTTTAAAAAAAAATTCAGTTTCCCTAACAGAGGTAAACAATAGGCCAAAGCTATAAACAGACAAAAGAGAAGAAAAATCCAAATAACTATCAATTATATAAAGGCATTCATAACAGTGGGTAAAAGCAAATTTAAAGTGAAATATTCCTGTATTTGCCATAAATGTATTTAAAGTAAAATAAAATTTCTAAACCATATGAATAAAGAAAGAAGGGCCATTAGGTAAGAAGGCAGAGCAGGACGCCCCAGGAATCCATCTTCCCACCTAGACGGCAATGGCACTGGCGGAACCCATCCAGTGTAACTACTTTGGAATTCTTAAGTGTATTTTAGAGCCTGCATTTTCCAGGGCAAGGCATGGATGGCATATCAAAGTCAACTTGGATAATGTCAGCTCTTAGCCTGGTAGAGGTTTCCCATCCCCCACTGCAGCCTCATGGCAGGCAAATGTGCACGTATCCCTAGAGCAGCAGGCACAGAGCTTGAAGGAGCTGGAGGGCGCAGGGGTGCTATAAGGACCTTGTCTTCCAAATACGGAGGATCTGTGCTCTGACTACTGACTGCTTCTGATGACAGACGTGCAGATACCCAGACAGGCAGCCACTGTTGCAACCACCATGAGTTGAAACAGCTTCCAGGAGATTTAAAGGGTCACAGCCTGTTTTACTCTCTTTTATTTTTCCCCCTTTTCCCTTTTGGGAGCCAGACATTAAAAAGCAACTGTATATATGGGAGAATTTAGAAAATCACCATGCATGCCCAGGGAAAAGCAGAGGCTCAGAAAAGGCCTAGGAAGATGTTAAGCTTACATGTACGGCTGATCCTTGGTAAAGAGATAGCCTACAACCATCAAAAATAAGAACAAAACATGGCAAGCTCTATGGAAAGGGGACAAGCTAATTTCCGGAGTTACCATATTATTGTCCAATCTAATTGGACATTAGACTCAACTGTCCAGTTTTTGACATAAAAAAGTTATGAGACATACAAAGAAACAGGAAAGTATGATTCATTCAAAGGAAAAAAAATAAACAGAAACCTTCCCTGAGAAAGACCAGATGGCAGATCTACTAGACAAAGACTTTAATATGAGTGTCTTACAGAGGCTCAAAGAACTGAAGGGAAAATAGAGAAAACACGAAAATGATGTATGGACAAAATGGAAATAGCAATAAAGAGATAGAAAAAATAAAAAGGAACCAAAAAAAAAATTCTGGAGCTAAAAAGAATAATTGGAAAGAATACTAGAGAGATTTGAAAACAGAACTGAAAGGCAGAAGAAAGAATCTGAGAACTTAAAGATAAGAAAATTAAAAGTATCAAGCTGAGGAGCAGAAAGAATAAGGATTGAAAGTGAACACAGTCTATGGGAGCTTTTGGACATCATCAAGCAGACCAACATATGATTGTGGGAGTCCCAGAAGGAACAGAAGAGAGATAAAGGCAGAGAGACTACTTGAAGAAATAATGGCCCAAAACTCCCCCATCAACTTATACTGATGAAAAACATGAATATAAATATCTAAAAATTCAAACTCTACGAAGGATAAACACAAAGAGATCCACACCAAGACACATAACCAAATTGTCAAAAGACAGAAACCTTTTTTTTTTTTTTTTTTTTTGAGACAGAATCTCCCTCTGTTGCCCAGGGTGGAGTTCAGTGGTACAATCTCAGCTCACTGCAACCTCCACCTTCTGGGTTCAAGCAATTATCCTGCCTCAGCCTCCTGAGTAACTGGGATTACAGGTGTCTGCTGTCACACCCAGCTAATTTTATATTTTTAATAGAGATAGGGTTTCACCATATTGGCTAGGCTGGTCTAGAACTCCTGACCTCAAGTGATCTACCTGCCTTGGTCTCTCAGAGTGCTGGGATTACAGCTGTGATCCACCATGCCTGGCCAAAAATTGAAACTCTTAAGAGAGAATCTCAAAAGTAGCAAGAGAAAAATGACTTGTTACATATGAGCAATAATCAATATGATTGTCAACACATGTCTCATCAGGAACCCCAGAGTTCAGCAGGCGGTGAGCTGATACATTCAAAGTGCTGAAAGAATCTGATGAAGGTGTTGGTTCATTAGACTGTTTCATGAACTTTATACAAACATCTATGGAGAAATTTCCCATCATGTCTATTAAAAATGTTTTTAAACTTTTCCAAAATTACTTATTTAAAATGCATTCACTACAACTAATGGAAGAATACATCTATTTACCTTATAATTCAACATAATAGACAATACTATGTACATAATAAACAATACTATGTATATGCCTAGATACCCTTTCTACCTGCTTGCCTCTCCAGTCCTCCCTTCCCTGACCATCTCATTTCCTCATTCCTCAAGGAGGTATTGTTGAAAGTCCTGGATACCCCTCATATCCATTCTGCCCCTTCATCTTAGTTCAACAAACCACAGACTTTGGCTAGTACATTGCTTTCCAGCTAAAAGACTGCATTTCCCAGCTTCCTTTGCAACTATTTTTGCAACTACACGTGGTCAATGCTTCTAAAATCTAGCCAGTGAGATGCTAGTGGAATTGTCCTGTGTGGCTTCTTAGAGCTCTCTAATAAAGAGAGTTTTTTCCTGTTTCTGTTACTCACAAGCAAACCTAATTCTACCTAATAACGAATATTGGCAAGGTTGGTGTTTCCTTCCGCATATTTCTCCAGGTCATACAAATATGTACAATCATATATACTGGATGTCTATTTGAATGTGTCTCACATCCTTCGTTTAAAAATATCAAAATGTCTCTACTTCTGTCTTTTCTCAAAGAAGACAGTAAATGCAATAGGAAGCAAAAATGGCCTGTTATTTATAAATCTCTAATCAGCAAATATTTTAAAAAGACCGTTCTCAATATTGGCAGATGTAAAACAAAATAAGTGCTCTCTACTCCTGCTGGTGGGGAAGGAACTAATGTAAACTTTCAGGATAGCAATTTAACAACAGGTAACAAGAGCTTTCGAAATGTTGCCATGTGGCAATTTCCCTTCTTAGGAGTTTATGTCAAGGAAATAACCAGAGAGCCAGAGATCTGTGTCTAGAAACGTTCATGACCATCTCCCAGTTATGTTGAGAATGCTGATGGTTTCCCAGTAGGGAAGCAACTCAGTGGAATATGGCCCATCCACAAAATGGAATATCATGCAGTCATTAAAAGTACTATTTGGGCCAGGCGCGGTGGCTCAAGCCTGTAATCCCAGCACTCTGGGAGGCCGAGACAGGCGGATCATGAAGTCAGGAGATCGGGACCATCCTGGCTAACACGGTGAAACCCCGTCTCTACTAAAAAATACAAAAAAACTAGCCGGGCGACGTGGTGGGTGCCTGTAGTCCCAGCTACTCGGGAGGCTGAGGCAGGAGAATGGGGTAAACCCGGGAGGCGGAGCTGGCAGTGAGCCGAGATCCGGCCACTGCACTCCAGTCTGGGTGACAGAATGAGACTCCGTCTCAAAAAAAAAACAAAAAAACAAAAAAAAAGGTGCTGTTTATAGATCATTTTAATGGCAGAGACAATGCTCTGCCTATGATGTAAAGGGGCAAACTATAAACTACACATAAAAAAATATGTGCATCACACTTGAGAGAAAGCCTAAACGTAAACATTTGAACATGCTGGTGTCAGGTCTCTCTAGGGGGACTGCTCGTAACCTTGAGTCACTTCATGCATTTTTCTTTGTTTCCTAGATTGTGGAAAACATTTACCCAATGCATTTACCCAGGTTATGTAAACATTTACCCAGGGGCATAGGAGGCACACTGTAAGTTGCTGCAATCACGGTAAATACTGAATCCTGACGACATAGTTGACGCCAAGTCCCCTGAGCTCAAAGCACCCATAATCGCAGTCCCCCCGCCACCCCTGCAGGAGTCTCACATGCTACCTGACAATCTGACTGCACGTAATTCCCTGCCAAAGCCCGGGCTGGTGGACAAGCCTTCCCCTAGTTGGGCAGCAGAATGACCAATGCCTGGATGACAGAGTGCATTCTGGCCCATGGCCCTGAGTGGGGAGGAAGGGGGAGCTGAGGTGAGGAGGACAGAGCAGCCACAAGCCTGCTGCCTCCGGGCACTTCACGTGCCTCCGTGGGCTCTGCATCACCTATGGTTCCACTTCACGTGTGGGGACAGCCAGGCCCTGGCACCTTGCCCTGTCATCCTTCCCTGGTTCTGTGTCTCTCGGTGCCAGTCATTTCTGGGTGTTGAATTTCGGTCCATAGACACAGGACTGCAGCTCCTGCCACTGTGGGGTCCTTTCTGCCTGTGGGCTGCATGGTAGCTGCAAAATAGCATCACTCTCCTTTTCTGCACAGTCCTTCGGACTGCATAGCACAGGGAACAGGCAGGGCAGTGAGGGGAAGGGGCCAGGCCTCAGCGTTCAGGAGTCCAGCCCGGCCCTGAGCCACCTGCTAAGGCAGCTTCTTCCTCACTCTCCACTGAAAACTGAGCTTCACCAGGCAGAATCGGGATTTGATCTGTTATTATACAGAAAAAAAAAAAAAAAAAAAAAAACTTCTTCCTTAGGCCCTCCTATTAGATGAGAACATGTGAAGGGAGGCATCCCCAAGTGTCCCAGCCACAGCCACACCGTAGTTGGGAGGGGTGACTCCATAGGTGGCTCCAGCCGAGCCCTTCTCTGTCACCTGTCCTCTGCCCCTGGAACTTGGCACTGTCTTCTCAGAGGGCAATAAAGTTCCAGAGTGAGAGAAGGCAAAGGAACAGAGGTGGGAGGGAAGCTGGTTATGGCTTCAAAATGGGCCTGTCCAGACCCCTTTACTCATGCCTCCCACACGCATTTGGTGCTGGCTGGGCAAGAAAAGAAAACAAGAAACTGAGGTATTCCTGGTTTTCCTTTTTATTCTATTGGGTTTTGGCTGCTTTCTGAGTTTAAAATCCTGGGACTGAACCCAAAGACCACTGCCCTGAGTCCACTCCAGAGCTGCCCAACACACCTGCTTCCGAATGGAAACCGAGGCTAGGGACTTTGCCCCGGCTGCCCTTTCACCTTCTGAGACCACCTTATGGGGTCCTGGTGGGGCTCCTTCTCTGCCTCCCCCTCCAGACTGTGCCCCCAGGGCTCAGGGCTGGCAGGGACCGGCACAGAGGGACCAGGAGGAAGGTTGAAGTGTGTACAGGTGGGGATAGTGTTCCTGGACAACGAAGCTTTAGTGGATGAACCCACAGATGCCTCCCTGCAGGTCGCAAAGGACAGGGCCACACCTGGCTCCCCACTGCACTCAGGGCCTTTCTAGGTATCCAGTGGCCGGAAAGTTTCTAGTATGGAGTGGGTGCTTCCCAAATGTGTGTTGAATGAAGGAGGGAGCAGAGACTCACCTGTTCCTGTGGATAGGAAGAGAGGGAGGGGCTCCAGCCCTCACCCCCTGGAATCAACCATTTGGGGGTGCATGGAGGAAGAATTCCGCCTCCCCACTGTTGGATGGATGGATAGACAGCCTGATGTGGGACCAGGAGGAGGTGTCCCCAGGCCACCCTCCCATAACCCGGCTTAGAGCATCCCGACGCCATCCCCATATTAGAGATGGGGACCTGGAGGCCCAGGGAGGTGAGGAGACTTGTCCAAGGCCACAGGGCTCAGAGCAGCCGAGCCAGGAGGCAAATCCAGGCCAGACTGGCTCCAGGAGAGCCCGAGGCCTTCCCCACCCTCAAGGCCTGTGCAGCTGCCTTCTTCCTCCCACGGGCAGCCCCCAGCCTGGCCCTGACCCTGCGTTCCCCGCACATCCCCGCAGGATCTGCAGATCATCAGCACGGACGAGAGTCAGGTGTTCCTGGCGGTGCAGGAGTGGTACCAGATGGACACCTACAACCTGTACCAGTCGGACCCGCGCGGCGTGCACTATGCGCTGGTCCTGCAGGACGTGCGCAGCTCGCGGCAGGCGGAGGAGAGTGTGCTCATCGACATCCTGGAGGTGGGTCCGGCATGGATGTGGGCGGGGTCTGCGGTCAACCCCCTGCCCTCTCCCCCCACCTCCTCCTTCTCCCTCCCCTTCTGTCTGTCTCTAGTGCTGTCTTGGGGGTCTGCACACATCTTCTGTAAACAGCCAAATATTTTCAGCTTTGCAGGCCAAGAGGCTATTCTATAGGTATTTTTAGAGGAAGAGAATTTCTTTCTTGAGGAAATTTGAAGTACAATGATCATCGAGTACAAGTTTTTGTCATGAGGAGAATGGAATTCTTTGAGGGAATAACATTTTACTGACTTGGGTTCAGCCTGAGTGTTCTCTCCCAACTCCCTCACAAGCCCTCATCAGAAGTCCTGGGCTGGGGTCACCCCTGAGGGCAGTGCTTCTCTCTGAGTGCCCCGTCTCTCTCTCCCTCTCTCCCTCTCTCTCTCTACCCCAGCCCCTTCATCTCCTCCTCCTTTTCCCTCTCTGTGTCTGAAGTCTGCCTTCCTCTCTCTCTCTCTCTCTCTCCCTACCCCAGCCCCTTCATCTCCTCCTTCCTCTCCCTCTCTATGTCTGAAATTGGCCTCTCTTTCTCTCTCTCTCTCTCTCTCTCCCCGGATCTTCCCCACCCCAGCCCCTTCATCTCCTCCTTCCTCTCCCTCTCTGTGTCTGAAGTTGGCCTTTCTTCTCTCTCTCTCTCTCTCTTTCTCTCTCTCTCCCTCTCTCGCTTGCTCTCTCTCGCTCTTGCTCTCTCTGTCTCCCTGGAATCCAGCCCTCCAGCCTCCCTCCTGTCACTTCTCCCACCACTATGAAGCTCTGGCCTCCCCTGCTGGGTTGCCATCCGAGCTCGGATGGGAGCCTTCCTTGCTGCCCTCCCGGGTCCCCCCTGGGCCTCCCGCATGAGCCTCCACTGACCCCAGAGAATGCCCTGTACATCGCGCCACTGTTGCTCCTTTTCCACCTGGATCCCTGCAGCAGCCCTGCCCCGGCCAGGCCCATTTACAGGTCAGAAAACTGAGGCTCAGAGAAGGCAAATGACCTGCCCAGGCAGGCCCAGACATAAGCAGGAAAACCAGGACCGGCCCAGGCCTGTCTGCTCTGAGCCTGGTGCCCTCCTCTTGGGACCCCTCTCAGTTGTTCACCTCCAAGCTCCTTCCTCTTGCCTGTGGGGACACCCCCAAGTGGCCCCTTGATGCAGGCTGAGGGAGTGTCCTGTGGGTGGCCATTAGACCCTGGGCAGGCAGTGGCATTGATGGGCTTGTGAGTGGGAGGCACCAGGCTCAGCATTCATCCCTCCCTTGCCAGAAGCAGCAGAACTGTGGTCCCCAGGGAAGTCACAAATGGAATCATTTGTTTGCAATGATAACCCATTTGTCAGGGTTTACCTCCCCAGCGGACGATGCACATACAGCCTCACTGCCAAAAGCCCCTGCAGGCAGTGCCCAACCCCACCCCTAGTGTCCCAAAGGCCCTGCCCTGTGAGCCTCTAGGAGGGGACTGGGTCCAGCATAAATGTGGCTCTGGAAGGCAGTGGATGGGTGATGATGGGATGGGAAGGGTGCCAAGAACAGGGTGGGGTGGGGCTCCACGGCCGTCCTGTCCACAGGCATCTGTGATGCCTGCACCACCACATGCCATGTTCTGGGCCCTGCCCTTGGGACACAGGCTGGATATGACATGCACCATTCACCCCTCATGAAGCAGGAAGACGGCTCCCAGCTGTAGTTCTGACTGAGAGTGCCAGGGCCTGAAGACACAGCACAGAGGCAGTTGGCCAGCCTGAGGCAGAAGTCAGGGAGTGCTTCCTGGAAGAGGCTGAGCAGGAGTTAGCCAGGTGCGGAAGGAGCTCAGAGCCACACACAGAAACCTCAAGGCAAGAGGAAACAAGGAGCCAGAAGAGGTTTGCAGTGGCCCAGTCCAAAGGTGACACCCACTCTCTAACACCTGGGTGCCCTCCCAAGGGATATCCCTTCTCTGAAAAGCATCAAACATGGGTCACAGCTGGTTGTTACAAGCACAACTCTGGAGCCTGACTGCCTGGGGTCAGGTCCATGAACTGGTATATATTTGCTCTGTGGCCGTAGGTGGGTTTCTTAACCTCTCTGTGCTTCCCTGTGTGCAACAGGGATGGTAGCACCTTCCTCAGGGTTGCCGTGAGTTTTAAGGCTGTCATGCCTATTGAATAGGCAGAACAGCGCCTGGTTCCAAGTGAGGACTCACTTTGTTTGCCCAGCACTTGCCCTTTTTGGGGATCAGGGATAATTAATGGGTGGGGGCTGACCCCTGAGTCTCACTGCACACGGCCAGTACTGTTGCTGTTGTGGTTGTTGTGCACCCAGCAGCACATCCAGGAAAAATGTTTGGTGCAGATGACACAGCCAGGTACTGCCTCAGAAGGCTGCGGGGATCTCTTCCCCTGCGGGGCACAACCTAGGTTCAAGGCAAGACAGCAAATCTTTCCTGGACTCCTCTTGTGCTGGAGCTTGGGTTATGAATGGGGACTTAGGGAATATAGCCCTGTCCCCTACCCCCAGGGATCCCTGGCAGCAGGCATCTCAATCGGCTGAATGGCGACCCCGAAACAGGCATCGAAATGGTGGCCCACATCCTAATACCCAGGCCCTGCAATGTGACCTTATTTGAAAAAGAGATTTTTGCAGCGTCATGAAGTGAAAGACTCAAGCAGACATCATCCCAAATTATCCAAGGGGCTCTAAATGCATTCACAAGTGTCCTTATCCGAGACAGGAGAGGAGCCACAGGCTCACAGAGAGGCCCCGTGGGGACAGAAGCAGAGACTGCAGCTGCAGGCCAGGGAGGGCTGGAGGCGCGGAGCTGGAAGGGGCAGGAAGGATCCTTCCCTGGGGTCTGCGGAGGGAGCATAGCCCTGCCCACGCCTTGACTTTGGACTCTGGCCTCCAAGAGAATGAATTTCTGTTTGAAGTCAAACAACTTGTGGGACTTTTTTTTACAGCAGACAGCAGACACAGGAAGGAATACAGCTGTCATATGGGCAGTTATGCAGCGACACACTGATATTCTGAGCTAATGCTCTGCCAACCAGACCCACCCAGGGGCCTTGGCCTACATCTGGATCCATGTTATTTATTGCTGAGCGTTTTCATGGAGACCCAGCTGGGATATAAAATGGCAATTACCCAATAACAAAAACCATCATGGGCAAATCAGCCTTCTACCTGCCCGGAGGACAGCAGAAAAGCATTTCCACCAAGCAGTGGGCAGGGCAGAAGCCCTCTGGGTGATGTCCCTGGGTCCCCGTCCTGCCTGCCTTGTCGGGGTTCTATGAGCTTGTAAGACACAAAGACTTGCGGCACGTTCCCCGGGCCTCCCTTCAGCACCAGACCACACAGCAAAGGATGTGTAGCCATTTGGTGGGTGTGTGGCTGGTCCGAAGTCTAGCACAGAGGGTCCTGTCTGCAGCCAATCTATAGCCAACACTCACACTCACACACACAGACACAGGCTCATACACATGCACACACTCTGCCCTCTCCCAGCCCCCGGCAGCTCATCTCCTGCAGACCAAGCCCAGAGTCTGGAGGGAACTCAAGACCCCTGTGACACGGAGTCCTGGGTTTCTGCAGGGCCTGCACTTGGTACCGCATCTCACAAAGAAGCTAGACTCTGGGCCAGGGACCCCATCTGCAGTCATCAAGTCAAGTGAGCAGGAGACAGAGTGATGCCACACGGGCAAGAAGGAGCTGGCTCATCCCAGCCTCTGAGACTGTCCGCCCAGCAGGACCATTGATGAAGCTTCCTCTGCAGAGAGGAAGGCTACCCCCTAGACCACAGCATCCTATGCAGATAATACTGGCAGCTGAATGCTCTGTGCATGGATTTGCCACATGTGTGATGTTTCCTAGAAATTCTGGGAGGATGCTCCCAGTGTGATCCACTTGGCTCCTAACTCTGCCTGTCTGTGTTGATAAGACCTGGTGGGTCCCAAGGAAAAGAGCCTGCCCTGCCCCCCAACTCCCACATCCAGTGAAGGCAGCCCGGAGTCTCTGAGAGCCAACTCCGAGGGTAACCTAAACAAGCCACAGCCGTCAGTGGGAGGCAAAAGATCTGTAGCTACCACCCTATGCCTGCCCCAACCTTGCACTTTGAAACAGACAACTCGTTTGCTAGTTTCCCAGCTCCACAGATGGATTTTACCCAGAGCTCACCCACATCTGGTTTAGACGACTTAGATGAGAAGATTTGGAGCTTTTGATCTGGTGATATTTAGAGGAATTTTGATGTGGTGATATTTAGAGGATATTTGAATTAATGCTGTAATGAGATGAGAACTTTGGAAACCTTGATGGGGTGAATGTATTTTGCTTGAAGACTGATGTGCGTCCTTGGGGGTCAGAGGAGGGACTGTGCTGGAGAGAATAGTGCCCCCCCTCAAAGATGGCCACATTGCAAGCCCCAGAACGTGCATGTATGTTACCTTAGGTGGTAGAGGAGGAATGAGGTTGCAGATGGAATTAAGGCTGCTTGTCAGCAGACAGGAAGATGACCTGGGTTATCTGGAGGGGCCTAGGGTCAGCACACAGGTCCTTAACATTGGAAGAGGTAGGCAGGAGATAGAGAAGATGTGATGGTGGAAACATGGTCAGAGAGATGCAGCATTGCTGGCTTTGAAGACGAAGGAAGGGGCCATTAGCCAAGGAATGCTGGTGCCTCTAGAAGCTGGAAAAGACAAGGAAAGGGATGCTCCTTTGGAGCCTCCAGAAAGGAATGTGATTCTATTGACACTTGACTGTGGCCGCATGCTAGGCTTCTGCCCTCCAGAGCTGGGGGGGAATACATGTGTGTTGTCTGAAGCCACTGGGTTTGTGACCATCTGTTATAGCAGCTGCAGGAAGCTCAGACCCCAGTCCTCTGATTTCATCGTCATGGCTGCTGTTCTTCTCCCCTTGAGGACCTGCTGGAGTTGTGAGAATTCAGTGAGAGGACATGTATTAAGCTCAGTGCCTGTACCATAGAAGCACTTAATAACTGTATGCCATTACTATCCTAACTAGAATCTTTGGCTATGGGCCTTTGGGCAGGTGGCACCCCCTCTGAGCCTCAGTTTCCCATGGTGCAGGCTGCATATACAGGTGTAGAAACAGTTTGTGGCCTGGAACACAGGAGGCCTTGACAAGTGGTGGGCGTTCTTGTGCCTCTTCACACCACACTAGTGGATCTTGATAAATATGAGTCAAAACCCTCCATGAAATAAGGAGCTTGCAGGAAAAGACCCTCTCTGGGAACAAACCACTCGGTTGAACTATGTGAAGTTGCCGACAGTTGCACGTTTCTTATAGGTCAACTTAGTAACCACTCTTGGATATGTTTGGGTCACTGCCATGGGCCTCTTAGGAAACCCTGAGAAAGGGACCAGGTTAGCCCTGAGCACTAAAGGCAAGTGGAGCCCTGTCCTGGGTGTTCTAGTGGAAGCATGGACCCTCCTGTCTTCATTCCTTGGCATGTTTGTATGGGGATTGAGCTGGGGGTCCCCAGAGGCAATTCTATTGGTCCAGGATGCATGTCCAATAGGAACAAGAGGCACTGGGGGAATCTGAGCTCTGAATCAGGACCTCTGAGGCAAGGATGGGGTGAGTTTGAGGGACAGGCAGGTCAGGGGTCCAGAACCCCACTTGCCATCTGATGGTTGGTGTCTGGACCTGGGAGAACAGCTCAGCACCATGAAGATCATTCAGGCTTCAGAGCTAGACCAAACTAGCTTCCCATTAAAGCTGGGGCTGGAGTCTTGGATCCCTGGTCCCTCTAAACCTCACTCACTTCTAGAATGTGTCTTAGCTGCTGGCCATTGTGAGTGTGAAATGAGGCCATATGTGGGCTGCAGCACGGTGGACATATGGTCATCAGAGTGCTCCAGTGTAAGGTACAGTCCTTCTTATATTTTTGTCCCAGGTCAGAGGGGTGAAAGGAGTCTTCCTGGCAAACCAAAAAATTGATGGGAAAGTGATGACACTTATAACCTACAACAAGGGCCGCGACTGGGATTACCTGAGGCCACCCAGCATGGACATGAATGGAAAACCAACCAACTGCAAGCCTGTAAGTACCTCGGCTCCCATCACATACCATCCATGGGGTGGATGCTAGATATAGCTTCAGTAATCAAAAAGGTCAGAGGTGGTGATGTCTGAGAAGGACCATCTGAGACACATGAACCACCTATTTCTGCTGGGCATGGTAGTAGAGAGGGTCAAATGAAACTCCTTGTTTTACAGAAAAGTTAATTGGAGGTCAGAGAGGGAAGTGTATCAGTTTTTCACACAGAATTGCTGTGCAATAAGCCACCCGAAAACAACAACATTTATTTCCCAAATCTACAGGTGGGCTCAGCTGAGTGGCTTTGCCAACCTTGGCTGGGCAGCTCTGCTGACCTTGACTGGGCTCAGCTGGGCAGCTCTGCTGACCTTGTCTGGGCTCAGCTGGGCGGCTCTGCTGACCTTGGCTGGGCTCAGCTGGGCAGTTCTGATGATCTTGTCTGGGCTTGCTCATATGTCAGGGAATTGACTGATTTAGGCTGGTCTCCGCTCTGTACATCTTGCATCCTTCTCCTGGAATCAGCTTAATTCTCATGGTGATAGCAGAAGTACAAGAGGATAAAGAGAAACAGGCAAGTACATTTCAAGCCTACTGGTACATCTGCTAAATCTTACTGGTCAACGTCAAGGATCTGGGAAGTGTACTCTGCCCAGGGGAATGAGGGCCGGAGAGCAGACACTTGCTTCTAATTTGCCATGGAAGGCAGTGTACCATCACACTGTCAGTAAGTGATGGGGTTGGGCCAGAGCTCAGACATCATGAGCCCCAAAGCTGGCCCACTATCCCAGGGACACCTTTCTACATGAATAGAAGTGTCGACTACCTGAGCTCTTGGTTGCCTAGAGTTGGGAGGGATCTCTCAGAGTAGCTGGGACTCTTGCCAGCTGTGATGTGGCTACCAGGGATCCAGGTGGTGCACAGGCCCATGCTGGTGAGGAAGGAAAGATAGAGCTGTAAGGAGCCCTGATCCTAGCTAAGGTGAGCACTCAGCTGCCAGTGTCCAGTGGATGCAAGGGAGGAAGAGGCTGAATGGGCCAAGAGAATCTGACCAGGCTTCTCACTCCCCTTCCAACACCCCCATGAGACCTGGCCTCTCCCGGGGCCTCTCTCCTTGCATACCACAGGGAGCTCACCACCACCAGCATCCCTGCCCCTTTCTGGGTGCTGGGCAACTCAGGGTGGGAGAAGGGTCTAGTGTTGGAGCTGCACAGAGCTGCTGTCTTAGCCCCCTGACTGTGTGATCTTGGCTACATCAACCAGTGACTCTGAGCCTCTGTTGAAAAGGGATGAAGATGATAAACATCCCTGTGGCACTGGGGTGAGGATGAGATCAAAGAATGCAGAGACCAGCCTATGCCTGGCATGGAGCAAGCTGCAAGGAAGAGCGAATCTCGTCCCTTCCAAGCTCTCCCTCTTTCTACACTGTCCCCAAAGCCTAGAATGCCCCCTCCCTTTTCCTCATCTAGGAAGCTCCTACTAACACCTGAAAACCCTGCCCACATGTTCCCTCCACTGAGGAGCCTTCCCTGGGCATACTGCTTCTCTGTTTCCCACTGTCACCCAGAAGCCTCTCTTAGACACTACACACTGGGGATGCCTGAAACCACCCATCTCTCTGCCTCAGCTTCCTCATGTATAAAATAGAAAGAACAAAAGTACCTGTTTGACAGGGTTATATTCAGCAAATCTGCGTGAACACTTGCTATGTGCCAGGCACTGTTCTGCAGGCTCAGAGCACACCAACCCACAAAACAGAAGACATTCCCTGTCTTCCTGGAATTCCATCTGGCACACAGCAGGGCTTAGAAAATGGTGAGCCGCTGCTGCCACCGGCCCCAGTGTTGGCCCATGGAGGCCATGGTACTAAGAGGCGGGCAGTTCCTTCTCCCAGACAGCCTCACCCCAGAGCCAGGGCGGGATTCTGGCCCCCAGGGCACCCCGTTGCTCTAAGCTGAAGCTTGAGCTCTGACTTGGGAACACTCACCTCTCAGGAGCCTGCTGTCTGCCTCTGCTTAAGCCCCCCACTCCTGCTGATAACACCTGTCGACCTGTGTGGAGAATTAATTACCTGCCCTTTGTAAAAATGCTTCCCAGAACAGAGTTGCTGTGAAAGGACTAATTTTTGTATCATCGTTGGCAAAGTTAAGCCATATTAATCTGTCAAAGCAAGTTTTTGCTAAGAATAGATTCTTGTCTGCGATTATGCAGCTCAGTGAGGAGATAACCTCGGTGAGATTTATGTCTTGGCCTTGAAACAATGAAATAGGAGCAAACTGGTGAGCGTGCAGCCCCAGGCAGGCATGTGGGAACCTGATTGGGCACAGGGGAACGTAGAGCCACGTGCAGGGAGCCCACGGGGGCACAACAGACATCAAACTACAGCCTCGCAGGCTGGGCATGGTGGCTCACCCCTGGAATCTCAGCATTTTGGGAGGCTGAGGCAGGCGGATCACCTGAGATTGGGAGTTTGAGACCAACCTGGCCAACATGGCGAAACCCCGTCTCTACTAAAAATACAAAAATTAGCTGGGCGTGGTGTCACATGCCTGTGATCCCAGCTACTTGGAAGGCTGAGGCAGAAGAATCGCCTGAACCTGGAAGGTAGAGGTTCCAGTGAGCCAAGATCGTGCCATTGTACTCCAGCCTGGGCAACAGAGTGAGATTCCATCTCAAAAAAATAAATAAAAATTATATATATATATATAAACACCCGCATGGCTCAGAAGGCCTGGGCTATCCTGTATGTGTGGCCATGGCATCTCCAAGGGTGAAAATGCAGAGGCAGGACAAACTGGACCACTCACAGGACCTCCTGACTATGTCCCTCCTGCAGCCACACAGCCCCTCAATGAATGGGCAAACTGTACCTGAGGACTTAGTGCTCATAAAAGTGATGCCTGATTATTGCAGAATTCTTGGAAGATACGTAAAGTTATAAAAAGGGAAATAAGGTATAACCAGAATCACACCATCCAGAAAAATAGTAACTGGGTATTTTGTTCTTTACAATCTTTTCACTCATACACACGTTACGAAGTCGTCGTGGGGATCACACATGTGCGTGATTTTCAGCCCCTGTTTTCTCCTAACTCTGGGTCACGAATCTTTGCCCAGGCCACTTGACCTGTGCCCTATCTGGGGATACCTCCTTCCCTCAATGGGGAAATGCAGGGATGGCTTTAACAGAGGAGTGGCATGATCAGATCTGTTTTAGGATGATCTAGCTTCATTGAAAGGTGGTTTTGAATCTGTTTGCATCTTGAATTCAGCATAAAACTTCATTCACTGCACAATCCATAGTCACTCTTCTGAGGCGTGAGGCTGCGATGAGTGCTAGGCATCCAGGTGGCTGGCGCTGCATCTCCCAGTCCTGGTCCATCTGGTAGTCTTTGATGATATGCCAGACACTTCTTTAGGGCACCCTCTGGCCCCTATGTGCCAAACAGGCAGAGAAGGGAGAGTCCTGGGACAGCATCAGCCCCCAGCTTGGCCTGTCTCCAGCCCTGCAGGAACCCAGGCCCACTTCAGTCAACACTGCAGCATTCTGCACAGACTTCCAGGGCCACAGACTGTCCTGGGGGTCTCCTGTCCTTGTCCTGGGTGGCATCGGAGGAAGCCCCATCTCTGACGACATGCACCCAAGGCTAGTTCTGGGGCTCCTGATGCACACTGGCCTGCCACCTGTGCAGGGCATCCCGGTGCCCTGTGGGTGGGCTCCTCCAGGCCTGCTGGCGTTGCCCTTCCTTTCACCTGGTGGCCCAGGCTCGGGTGGGAGTGAGTGTGTCAGACACCAGCACGGTGCCTGCAGCTGCCTCAGGAGTGGGGGGAGACGTCTGTTTTGCCATCAGCAGGCCCCAAGGTGAATGCAAAGGGGTTCATAGTGCTGCCTGTGTTCACCAGTGGCCTGCAGGCCGTAACTGGCCACCCCACAGGGAACCCTGAGGAGGGTTCCACTTCTCTGGCCTGAGTGCCAGGCAACCAGGATAGGCCACTAGTGGTGAGGGGTGGGGAGAGGTAGCTAGGGTTTGTGAAGCAGCACCCTCTAATTCAATTCTGCCCACTGTGCACGCAGCAAGTGACCAGATGTGCACAGCTCATCAGGGAAATGGGAGAGGTTGATGGAGACCAGCTCTGGCCTTCTAGAAAACCTAGAACATCAAAGCATGACAGAGCCAGGGCGGCCTCTGCCAGGCAGGCACACTGCTGCTGGGGACTCCCGTACCACACCCCTGCTGAGCTCCTTCTCCTGATTAGAGCTGCCTTCTGCAGTGCGGAAGCCAAACCCTGCCTACCAAGATCACAGTGGCCTCCTTCCCCAGCAAGCCGCCTCTGTCTTCCTTCCTGAGCTATCTGCGGGGGGCAGGAGGATAGGACTGAAAGGTGCCAGACCTGCTTTTCCATTGTAAGAAATTGGAAGAATCTATTGCAGTGGGCAACATCTTAACATCTCACAGGTGTTCAGTAGGGCCCATTTGTCGCCATTTGATCCAGGTGTTTCTGGAACCCTCAGGTGGCTCTCCAGGGGTGACACAGTGCCCAGGCTCCTGCCACCCAGGGCCCTGTGGTCTTCAGCTCGGGACTCCCTGGGTTCCCCTGGGGATGGTCTCAGTCCCTCAGTCATCTTCAAGATGTGCCTCTGCAATGGACATGGGGCACCTTTCAGCTGAATTTGCAATCTTTCTCTTTTTTTGTTGTTTTTTAACAGCTTTGTTGAGATCTCACATCCCACATAGTTCACCTTTCAAGTGCAAGTTCAGTGACTTTTAGTCTAATTCACAGAGTTGGGCCACCATCACCACTGTCCCTTTTAGGACATTTTCACCACCCAAAAAAGAAGCCCCTGATCCTTAGCTGTCACCTCCCTATCCCCCAACAGCCTCCAGCCCCTGGCAACCACCTGTCCATTCCCGGCTCCATAGATTCCCTGCTCCAGGCATTGCTCATGGATGAATCGTACAACATATAGTGCAACCCGTACATCTGTTAAATCATAGAGCAGACAAATAAAGCCCATCTGCCAACTGCAGCCTCCACCTGGTCGCATCTTATCCAAGTCAATATCCAATTTCCTGAACGGTTTAACATTTAAGTTAGGGTCACCTGTGTAAAACGTAAGCAATTCATGGGCCAGAAGAAAGTGTTATTATAACATGAAATGAAGAGAGAGGTTATCTCTGACGTGGATGTTAGCAGATGATATGACACCGCAATGATGAGGGGATTCTGGAATGAGCCCTGCAGAGTGGGTCAGCAGGCCTCACCGTCACTGTCTCCATTTCGCAGATGAGGAAACTGAGCCCCAAGGCTGCCCAGAAAATTAGTGGTGCCTCTTAAGTTACAATTTGGATCTCTGGGCACCCAGTTCTAGGATATTTCTAAGCTGGAGATTTTTAACAGAAAAAAAAAAAATTTTAAGGAGGCAAATACAATGTTTACCATTCTTATAAATAAACAATTAGGCAGTACCTTGCCCGGGGGAAGGGCTGGACCCGAGGTGTGCCATATTAATCCAATATCCTGTGAAGCAGAGGTTATTGTCCCATCTCACAGAGAAGAAAGAAAGGCACAGAGAGGCTAAGCATTTTTCCTAAGGCCACACCACCATTTAGAGGAGGTATGAGGAGTCTAAGCCCTGCCCTTTCTGTGACCAGCCTAAGGACTGCCCTGCCTCACTTCACCCTATGGAGTTCCCTGACTTGGGGAAATTAGGAAGTCTGAGCCCAGAGTCATTCCACCACAAAGCCTTCCGACATCTGTCGGTTCATTGGGGTCTCTGGTGGTGCACCTGTGTCACCAAGGAGGACTCAGCCAGCCAGACCTCTGAGACCCAGTATCTCAGGCTGCCAGAGGGAGATCAGGAAAAATGGGGTCTCCAGAGCCAGCCCCCTGGGGCTCTTGCACACTTAACCCACCCCTCTGTATCTCAAAGTGGGAGGGTCTTATGGGGTGACATCCTCTGATGCCAGGGATACTGTGGTCACATAAGAGGCTCCCAATAAAAGTTCTGCATAGGTGAATGAATGAATATGAGTTTGGGCCATGCAGTCTCCAGGAATCACATTCCACAGCCCAGCATTGCACACAGGAGCCATGTTGGTGAACTCACCTGCCAGGACCCATGCCCAAGAGCCCTCAGTGGGAGAAGCCCCAGCAGCTGCATCTGTGAGCAGAGGCACCACACCCAGGGGCTGCGGGGGTCCCTAATCTAGACCAGGGAACCAACAGATCCTCCTGGTTGTCTCACCATACCTAGATGCTGTAGGGGTCCCTAATCTAGACCAGGGAACCAACAAATCCTTCCGGGTGCCTCACTTGTGCCCGATTCCACCTCCCAGGCTGTCAGCACAGGACCTGCTGAAGCTTCCCTTGTCCCTCCCACCCTTTCCCTAGAGGTCAGCCTCACACCCGCTTCCCATCTTCCATCCATTCCTCCAAGGCTCTCCTGGCCCAGCCTTCTCTCCCCAAAAGCCACAGGGGCAGGTTTGTCATCAGGCCTAGTTTTCCTAAGGATGCTCCTCCTCATGTGTTGACAGTTGCTTCCTTTCTCTTCCTTGCAGCCAGACTGCCACCTGCACCTGCACCTGCGCTGGGCAGACAACCCCTATGTATCAGGCACCGTGCACACCAAGGACACCGCCCCAGGCCTCATCATGGGGGCAGGTAGGTGGCTTCCATCACGGGCGGTTGGCAGGTGCCATTACAACCCAAGAGTACCTCCAATCTCAAGGGTCAAAATGGATGGTCATGGGCCTGAGGGCATAGTATGTCCCTTAGGAAGCAGTACTACTGCATCTCCAGGAAGCTGACCTCTCATGGCAAATTCTGAGAAGTGAGTGCATGGCCCAGGGTGGGCATATGATATGTGTCGGCAGAATGGAAAGATGAACAGATGGAAGAGTTGATCAATGGATGGATGGATAGATGAATTGATAGATGATGGATGATGGATGGGTAGATGTTGGATGAATGATGGCTGGCTGGATGATGGACAGATGGTGAATGGATGGATGGAGGATGGATAGGTGAATGGATGGATGATGGATGGATGGATGATGGTGGATGGGTGGTAGATGGGTGGTAGATGGGTGGGTGGGTGGATGGATAAGTGGATGGATGGATGAGTGGATGATGGATGGATGGATGGATAGATCCTGAATTGATGGATGGATAGATGAATGGATGAATGATGCATGATGGATGGATGATGGTGGATGGGTGGTGGATAGGTGGATGGGGGGGTGGATGGGTGTGTGGATGGTTGGATGGGTGGATGGATGATGGATGTTGGATAGATGCTGAATTGATAGATGGATGATGCATGATGGATGGATGATGGTGGGTGGGTGGATGGATGGGTGTGTGGGTAAATGGATGAGTGGATGGATGGAGATGGATAGATGCTGAATTGATGGATGGATGATGCATGATGGATAGATGCTGAATGGATGGATGGATAGATGAATGGATGGATGATGCATGATGGATGGATGATGGTGGATGGGTGGTGGATAGGTGGATGGATGGGTGGATTGGTGTGTGGATGGATGGATGAGTGGGTGGATGGAGATGGATGATGCCGAATTGATGGATGGATGATGCATGATGGATAGATGCTGAATGGATGGATGGATAGATGAATGTATGGATGATGCATGATGGATGGATGATGGTGGATGGGTGGTGGATAGGTGGATGGATGGGTGGATTGGTGTGTGGATGGATGGATGAGTGGGTGGATGGAGATGGATGATGCCGAATTGATGGATGGATGATGCATGATGGATAGATGCTGAATGGATGGATGGATAGATGAATGTATGGATGATGCATGATGGATGGATGATGGTGGATGGGTGGTGGATAGGTGGATGGATGGGTGGATTGGTGTGTGGATGGATGGATGAGTGGGTGGATGGAGATGGATGATGCCGAATTGATGGATGGATGATGCATGATGGATAGATGCTGAATGGATGGATGGATAGATGAATGTATGGATGATGCATGATGGATGGATGATGGTGGATGGGTGGTGGATAGGTGGATGGATGGGTGGATTGGTGTGTGGATGGATGGATGAGTGGGTGGATGGAGATGGATGATGCCGAATTGATGGATGGATGATGCATGATGGATAGATGCTGAATGGATGGATGGATAGATGAATGTATGGATGATGCATGATGGATGGATGATGGTGGATGGGTGGTGGATAGGTGGATGGATGGGTGGATTGGTGTGTGGATGGATGGATGAGTGGGTGGATGGAGATGGATGATGCCGAATTGATGGATGGATGATGCATGATGGATAGATGCTGAATGGATGGATGGATAGATGAATGTATGGATGATGCATGATGGATGGATGATGGTGGATGGGTGGTGGATAGGTGGATGGATGGGTGGATTGGTGTGTGGATGGATGGATGAGTGGGTGGATGGAGATGGATGATGCCGAATTGATGGATGGATGATGCATGATGGATAGATGCTGAATGGATGGATGGATAGATGAATGTATGGATGATGCATGATGGATGGATGATGGTGGATGGGTGGTGGATAGGTGGATGGATGGGTGGATTGGTGTGTGGATGGATGGATGAGTGGGTGGATGGAGATGGATGATGCCGAATTGATGGATGGATGATGCATGATGGATAGATGCTGAATGGATGGATGGATAGATGAATGGATGGATGATGCATGATGGATGGATGATGGTGGATGGGTAGTGGATAGGTGGATGGATGGGTGGATTGGTGTGTGGATGGATGGATAAGTGGGTGGATGGATGATGGATAGATGCTGAATTGATGCATGGATGATGCATGATGGATAGTTGCTGAATGGAGGGATGGATAGATGAATGTATGGATGATGCATGATGGATGGATGATGGTGGATGGGTGGTGGATAGGTGGATGGGTGGGTGGATGGGTGTGGGGATAGATGGATGAGTGGGTGGATGGATGATGGATAGATGCTGAATTGATAGATGGATGATGCATGATGGATGGATGTTGGTGGGTGGGTGGGTGGATGATGGATGATGGATAGATGCTGAATGGATGGATGGAGGGATGAGTGGATGGATGTTGGTGGGTGGGTGGGTGGATGATGGATGATGGATAGATGCTGAATGGATGGATGGATAGATGAATGGATGGATGATGCATGATGAATGGATGATGGTGGATGGCTGGTGGATAGGTGGATGGGTGAGTGGATGGATGAGTGGATGGGTGGATGATAGACGGATGATGGGTGATGGATGATGGGTGAATGGATGGATGGATGATGAATGAATGACAAATGGATAGAAAAATGGATAGATGGGTAGGTGGATAAATGGATGGATGATTTGTATCATGGTTGATATTTATTGGCCCCCGAAAAAAGTTCTAGTTTAGTGGGGGGAGAAAACAAGTATACAACTAGCACTTTTTTAAAAACCCAAAATTATAATTTTTGTGTCTGTCTCTTCCACTAAACTAGAACATCCAAGAATCCTGGTATACTGATCAAATAATACCATAAAATGAGGTTGATTTGCTTTAGAAGAACCGTTCAAAATACAAAGTAGAGCCACCTGTCTGAGGTCACTTGGCTGGTGTGTGGGAGAGCCGGGCAAGACTTTGCACATGGGGTCTGTGACAGTCAGAGAGGCAGTGTCTCCTACAGACACTGGACAGCAGAGGCCCAGGCCCAGAGCTCACACTTCCTGAACCCAGGACCCCTTCCCTCCATTTCCCCCAGCACCATCTGCCACACAGAGGGGTTGGCCATGTGGCCAAGAGCCAAGGATCATATGGATGTGGACCCCAGACTCTGAACTGGACACATCTGACCCTTCACCATATCCCAGCACCAAGCTGGGGCCTGGCCCAGGGTGGGCCCTCCAAGGCTGTTTGTGAATGAGTGAGTGAAGGGGCAAGTGAATGAGTGACCATGTTGTGATGGCGGGAATGGCCTTCTGGGTGGAAGGGGGAACATGGGGACCCCAAAGGACCAGACCAGAGTGCATGGAGTGGCTGGAGGTGAAGCCTACTTGCAGGGCTGGGTCTGACGGCAGAGACCTGGCCTGTCTGGGGAGGCTGGGGCTTTGCAGCTGGGAAGAGAGGGGATTGTGAACAAAGCCCTTCAGCTTCTGGAGTTCCTCTGTGTGCTCTATATGCCCGGGGTCCTAGGCAGTGACAGCCCATCTGGACAGCCTCTCTCTGCCCCCACAATGACCAATGAAAATGTGACCCGTCAGCATCAACGTGAAGCCTCTCACTGCCTGTCAGCTTCCACACACAGACAGGCTCACCAGCCACGTTAGACGCCCCCAGTCCTGTGGACTTGGTTTCCTGGGCTTCTTAGTGACAGGGTATTTAAAGTGCACTATCTTGATTGGCTGAAACCCCAAATTCTTGACCAAAATACAAAAGGCATAATTTCCAATGTTTCCACCGCTCAAAGGCCCTGAGAGCCCAGAATGAGCATCCCGGTCCCCCACCATCTCTCAGTGCATCCCTGAATTGTGCAGGAGTCACACAGAGCACTGAGAGCAGCCCCCCTCGCTCTGTGGGGGTGTCAGTCACAGCCTTCCTCCCTCCCTGCCTGCCCCCACACTGTCCCTACAAGGGCAGGAGGCTACACTTCTATTTTATTCCCCTTCTGTTCAGTCTTGGGCAGGGCTTTCCTGGAAGATGGAGCCAGCTGTGCAATGTGGGCCAATTGATGTGTCCATTGTTTCCATCCTCCTCTCCAGCCCTGAGCATCTGCTGGGAGCAGGAGGAAAGGGCGTTTGGGCTGCCTTCACATCTGCTGGCCCGACATGGCCGCCTGCCCTGGCACAGGTCCCGAGGCCATGTGGCCACACTGCTGGAGGTGGCTCGGGATGATGGCTACCTGTTTCCATGGGGTTGCTCCCCTGCCCGTCCCGTCATTCATTCCTGAATTCCATCCCCGAGCCAGGCAGATAAGAGGGATAAGCCCCAGGCTATATGCCTCCCAGCTGTAGGACTCTGAGATTTCACTGCACTTCTCTGAGCCTGTTTCCTCATCTGCAAAATGAGATGACAAAACCTCCACTGTAAGAATGAGACAGGGTAAGACAGGAAACCTTCAAGGCAGTTGTGCTCTGCCAGGCTGTCCTCTCATTCAAGGGGACGCTGGACACTCCCGCCCACATGCCAGGCACTGCACTGGGTGCTGAAAATGAGGGAGTTAAGACTCAGTCACTCAGGGGTGAGCAGAGGAGCAAAGGGATGATGACCACAGGTCCAGATGCATCCTGATGCCAAGTTCCTACAAGGTGGTCCAGAGGGACGTAGGGTATGGGCACTTGATTCTGCCCTGGGGTTTGGATTGAGCCTGCTGTACAAATGAGCATCTGCCAAGCTGACCCACAGGGAGGAGGATGCTTGAGGCAGAGGGCACCGCGTGTGCAGGGTGGAGGTGGGGGAGTGCCGTGCTGGGGTCTCGAGCTCGAGGAGATGCATTCTAGTCTCTGGGGACCATCCTCAGGTCCAGCCTGCAGAGATCAGACTGCAGAGGGACCCAGAAAGTGGGGCTGTGGCTCCAACTATTAATAGAAGGGGATGGATTTGAGAAGCAAAGACAGAAACTTGACTTCAAACCCCCCGGTAGAGAATCAGCCATGTTGAGCCCAGAAATCAACCCAGCTGTGGCCGAGGGTGCTGGTGACTGGGCATGTCGCAGGACTGAAGGGCTGCCTCCCTTCTGAGTGCTCCTGTGTTGGAGTGAGTGGCATCTGAAGGATACATCATCTTCATCGTTCTTCCTCATCTTCACCCTTTCTTCCTCATCTTCATCCTTTCTTCCTTTCAATAGACTAGGATAGGAATCCTTACTCTGAGTTATACCCTATGAGATCAATGCTTCCTGCTCCACACCTTCGGGGCTCCCAGCGAGCCAGTGTTCCCAGACCCTGCACGGCCTGTGGCCAGCTGCTTCCTACCACCCCCATTGCCGAGGCTACTCTCCATGCCCAGGGCAGGTCCCTGGGTTCCTGCTCCAGCTCATGTGCCTCCCCCAGAAAGTCAAAGAGTGCAGAGTGGGTGCCAACCCCCACCTGCTCCTCATACCGTGGGTGCCCCAGGTGGTTATGGAGCCCGCTCCCTGCACTGCCCTTTGCCCTATCCTGGTCACTGGTCTGTGTCCCAGCTGATCATCCAGACGTCCTCCGGACCCGACACAGAGCAGAGGCTGGTGAACACTTCTGCGTCCCTAGCCCTGGCAGAGGTGATGGTAGCATTTAGCCAAGAAAACCTTGAGGGGGCTGTTTGGGAGCTGGGAGCCCCACAACCTGCTCTGTGCTGCTGGCTTGGCTCGGGGAACTGAGTCTCAGAGCCATTTGCAGGCCCAGCCCTCCCCAGTGCAGTCCCTTTTTTGGCGACTTGGCCAGTCAAGGGCCCATCAATGTCAGGACGTGTCTAGATGTGAGGGCGAGAAGCCCTTGGCCTGGCTGAGGGGCCTGGGTGGGGTTGGGAGCTGACCTGAGCCCCACCAGCCCTGTGGATGCTCACCAGACTCTTCTGGAGGTGGGAGCATCAGCAGAAACTGGAGGACCACAGGGCAGCCCACTCACTTGGGCCCCGGCTGTGTCTCAGTGATCGCTGATGCTCCCTCTCTCTTGCACTGCCCTGCAGTCCTCCTTGGTGAAGTGTGGGTGGGGTAGATTTTGGTGTGTGGCTTTGCTGTTTTCTGGCTGCAGGGGCAAAGGAAGGATGGAGAGGAAGCATGCCTTCATTCAGTGAGCACTAACTCCTACCAGACTCTGCTGGCACCGAGGAAGGGCAGGGGTCCTGGGCCTGGGGAGAGGAGGCCCAAGGAGACACCAGAACACCCAGGCAGGAAGGCATCAGGGAAGCTTCTCCCCTCATCACCTCCCTCCACCCTGGACCTGTTTCCCATCCATAAAATTAGGGTGTCAGCCTCAGCTTTCTGCAGGCCCTTCCACTCTGACAGCCTGCAATGTGTTCCGTGAATCCCTCCTTCTTTCCCCCCCGACTGTTAGGTGACTGGCAGCCTGACAGCTTTGGTAGACAGAGCAAGGAAAACAGAGAGCATTTCTTAAAAGACAGACATGTGCACAGTTGAAATTACAAACTGCAAATTGGCCCGCGCAGTGTGCTGACGCGGCAACACTCCCTGCCCGGCTCTGCCTGTGATGTGTGTGTCCTGGAGCGGCTGCTGGTGTCTGGGATAGCAGAAAGATAAAAGGCACCCCTTGTTTCTCTCCTCCCTGCTGCTTGTTCTGTTCATTCATTTACCTCACTCACTTCATTCATTCAGTAGCCATTGCTCAGCACTTTTTGTTTGCCAGGCACCACACTACACAGAAGGGACAGGTCCAGCTGTACCCAGATTCCACACCTACCCCTCTGCTTCATCCATCCTATCTGTCTTGCACCTGCCCAGGTCCATGTTTCTTCCCAGGCTGCTCCCTCTTCCTTGGACACCCAGTCCCCTTTCCCTGGGCCAACCATGTTCAGCTCTCCAGGCTCCACTCGGAGGCTCTTTCCTGCCTGAGTCTCTCCTTAAGGCTCTCCTCATGGGTCCACTGTCCTGGCTCTGTGTGCACCTGCGCAGCTGCCCTCGTCTGCTAGATTCAGAGCCCTCGGGGAGCAGGGCCACAGCTCATTCAGCTCAGGTTCCCCAGAGCTCAGCACAGGACTGAGCAGAGTAGACACTTAGCAAATGCCATTGAATATATGCAGGAGAGAGTAAGTGGTGGAGCTGAGATAATAGGTAGATGGAGGGATGCTCAACTGGATGGATAATAGATTAATAAAAGATGGATGGGAGGATGGATAGATGGATGGATGAGTGGATGGGTGGATGGTTAGATGGATAGGTCGGTGGATGGATGGATGGGTGGGTGGGTGGATGGATGGATGGTTGGATGGGTGGGTGGGTAGATGGGTGAGTGGTTGGGTGGGTGGATAGATGGATGGGTGAGTGGATGGGTGG
>NW_016815549.1:106793-176706 GCF_001698545.2 Rhinopithecus bieti | reverse complement strand
TGGGTGGATGGATGGATGGATGGATGGATGGGTGGATGGATGGATGCATGGGTGGGTGGATGGATGGATGGATGCATGGGTGAGTGGATGGATGGGTGAGTGGGTGGGTGGATGGATGGATGGATGGATGGGTGGATGGATGGATGGATGGATGAATGGATGGATGGATGGATGGATGAATAGGTGGGTGGATGAGTCGGTAGATGGGTGGATTTACGAGTAGGTAGGTAAATGAACTTCAACAGAGAAGACAGGCACACAGACACCCTGCCACTCTTAGAACTCACTTTTAATTCATCTATTTGAGGACAATCCATCCCCTTTGGAATTTTCCAGTGACTTCTAAACTTGACCCTGGATAAAGTACTTCTGAAAGTGCCACCTAAATAAAGCTTCAAAGGGCAAGTGATATACAAGTCACCCAGCTGTTCTGGGGCCCCAGAACAGCTTCAATGCCATCATCAGGGTCCCCATCATCCTGGAGATTTGGACCCCTCTCTGCCGCAGCCATGGGATGCAGTGAGAGCCCCAAATCTGTCTCATCAGAAATCCGTTTGTTCGAGCCATTTCAGGATGCTGTTTAGGGTGGGCCGGATGCAGCACCAGAGGCTGCTATGATTTTCCTGGTGCTTGTGCTGTTATGCATGGCCATTGTTCTTTCTATAAGAGCCTCATGTGGGTTCACCTTCCTCATCTGTAACATGAGATTGGCTTGGATGCTGGGCATGAGTTCTTCCCATTCTGACACTGCCCACAGCATTAAGTCTGAGCCCCTCTGAGTGGACATCAAGGCTGGAGATGGACCCAATCAGCCCAGTGCTGTGGCTCCAGTAAACCCAAACCACATTCTGTGCCCCCAGTTGGTTTGGTGCCCACTTCACCTTCCTCCCAAATATCCACCCAGCAGCTAGTGAGACCCTGCTGTGTGCCCACCTGCCTTCTCTCCTGCCTCTGGCTCCCCTGCACCCAGTCCCTAGGAGCTGTCTCTAAACACAAACTCGGCCATGTCCTGCCCTGCTTTCAAGCCCCACAGGGGCTGCCCATGAGCCCACATTGGCCCACCCAGCCCACGTCCTCTCCAACCTGTCCCTAACCACACTCCATGCTTCTTATTTGTGGACCACACCAGTGGATTCTCTGAGGTGCCCAAGCTCTGCCTGCCCTGGGCCTCTGCTGGAGTCCCCTCAATGTGGCTGTCTTTGGGCAGGGCTGATCCTTCACTGCGGAGAACCAGACCCAGGGCCCCAGCACAGCAGCCACAGCAGGTCTGTGTGGGAGACGGAGACCCAGGGCACAGGCCACTGTTGCTTGAGGATTTTTCCAGGCTCAGACTTGTTAAAGGGGAAAAGCTGGACGATCCTAAGGGTGGTGCTGCCCCTTTTCTTTTGGACCAGGTAACCTGGGCTCGCAGCTGGTGGAATATAAAGAAGAAATGTACATCACGTCAGACTGTGGTCACACCTGGCGGCAGGTAAGCTGGCCGGGAGGTGCCCGGCACCCCCATCCCGTCCAGCCGGGACACTCCGTAGACACTTCGGTCATTCCATCCATTCCAGAGGCTCCGTGGGAGAAGCTCTGAGCCATGTCTCCCATCTTGCAGCCCAAGTGGCTGGAGCCAGGGCTCACTTTAGCAGATGTGCATCTGCTGCATTTGAAAAGCAAATCCAGGCAGATGGCTCAGACCACCCAGCTGCTCTTCCCATGGTCACTGATGGGGAGTGACAGATGCGAGAAACGTCTCCACACAGTTGGACATGTCTTGCTAACATCTGAGAAATGGGGATAAGTGCCAGGGAACAGAACAGGGAGGAAGTCCCGACCAGGAAGCCACATGGCGCTTCTGAGGCTTGACTTGGGCTCTTTCGGGAGCCCAGAGAGAGGCCAGGAGGGGAGTACAGGGGACTCCAGGTACCTGGCAGGGGCTGTGGACACAGCAGTGGAAGAGAATATGGGGGGAGGAACAGATTGTGGGGGTCATCGTGAGTCTGGCTTGGGGTGTCTGGGGGCTATCCCAGGTCCCGAGAAGAGAAAGGAAGTGAGGAATGGAGAGGAAGTGCACACTTACGTAGGACGCAGCCACTCCCTCCAGCACAGGACAGCCTGGGCAGGGTCCTTCTGTGCTCTGTGCAGCTCTGTGCGGAGCTCAGATTCGCAGACTAGAGGTGATGGTGCTGGTGGCCCTCAGAGTGTAGAGACAGCGAGACTGAGGGAGGGATGTCAGCCGGTGCCACGTGTCCTGTGTGGTCCAGGCAGCTGTAGGATCCAAGCCTGAGCTCCCCACCCCAGGAGGGGCCCCGCCTCATTGTACACTGGTTGTTTCTTTCTGGGAGGTGGAACATGGTCTTTCTGGCTGAAGTTGGCCTGCCAACCTCATGGAGTAGCAGTGTCTGCTTTACATACTGGGGAAATCAATCAAACTTATATATGACTCTCTCCTTCCAGACAAGACATTCTGTTTGAGGTCAATGTCTTACACGCCCGAGTACCCCAGCCACAGCCCCCTCCCACACAGCAGTGCTCTGGGCACGCATGCTAATCCCAAAGTGCAGTCTTCACCTGCAGCCTGGGTTGAAGGCCTTGACGTTTTTTTAAAATATGCAAGAAACATGGAATTTTCAAAAGGGCAAAGGCGATTTATTGTATTTTAATATTTCTATTTCACTAAAACTAGTGAAACATGTCTGAAGCTTCTTAAAGGTCACGTCTGTCTATTTGTTAGAGAAGGTTCCCCTGTATGAGATTCAATAGACAAGGTGAAATAGAAGGTTTTCTAATTTCATAGAAACGGATTGCAAGATAATCATAGCAGTAGCTTTTGCTGAGCAATTTGCTTAGATTTCAAACTTGGGAATATCAGAATTAAATGGGAGAGCATCTAGGAAAGTGCTGAGCTGAGGCCTAGCCAGGTCTGTGCTTGGTGCCTCCCGAAGAATGGCGGGGTGCAGGGAAGGAGAGGGACTCGCCTGGCTGGTGGTGTGGGGACAGGAGCCCAAGGGGGCAGGCCTGTGCATGCACGTGGCAGGGGAGGGAAGGATGCTCCTGTGGGTCCTTTTTTTTTTTTTTTTTTAGTTTATTAGGGTGGGCTGGGGAGGAAGAATACCCAGGCAGGCAGGGGCAGAGTGGGACAGAGGCAGAAAGGGCAGGGTGGTGAGCCCAGGGCAGTCTCCATGGCTTCCTCTCATGCCCAGGTTGTCAGGGATGCAGTGAGATGCATCTGAGAGAGAACTCAGAATACGAATGTGGAATGCCAGAGTGCATCTGGTTTAATCGACATCACCTTTCAAAAACATGAGTTTCCTAGGATGTTTTGTTTAAAGCCAGAAAACGTTACAGAGTCCCTGGCTGAAACCCAGTGTGTGGGGGAGGCAGGGAAAGGGTGAAGTGGAGACAGGGACTCTGCTCTCCCCACCCGGCCCTGCTGCTTGCTCAGGGCGCAGGAAACCACAGCAATGGACGTCTGAAGACCCTGCAGCCTGCTGGTGGAGTTTGGAAAACCCCGGAGCCACCTTTTCCCAGAGCCCCAAGCTAATGAGAGCAGATGTCATTCCCAGGATGGCCAGGAGGCACTCTGTTCGTCTCCCTGTGGGTGGATGCAGCAACACCCTCCTGCCCACGCTTGGAGAGGAGGGTGGCTGGGCAGGCATCCAGGTGTCCCAGTGCAGAGCCCTGGCGCGCACCAGCTCAGGGGGCCAGCTCGCTACCAAAGGGAAATTGCACTCCAGGACTGTCAGGCTCTGGAAAGCCCACTGTCCTCTCACTGCACCACGCCCTGCTGTTCAGCAACCCCATCTCCCTCAGGGGACCCCCAAAGCAGCCGATTAGGCTCCCGGTGGAGCCAGGGAAGGGGGCTGCAGCCACACCTTCGAAGGGTGGGGAATCATGCTTAGGCATGGGGGGTGGGCTTATCCACGAGGCCCCTCTCCTGCAGCCTCACAGGACCCAGCATGGTCTCCGTCACCTGCCTGGCCATGCAAGGGTTCCACTGCTGTCCTGGTGAGGGAGCCTCGCTTCTCCTCGAATTTTCCCTGAGACAGAGAGCTCACTCCTTCCTGGAGGGGAGCCCCTTGCTTGGGAATTCATTTTCCTCCTAAATCATTGTGGGAGCCTCTAACGAGCCCCTGCCCCTCTGTTCCGTCTCCCCCAGCAACCAAGGAATCTTCTGAAAGGGAATGTGCTCTTGTCACCCACCGATCAAGCCTTGGGTGTCACACCGGCCTCCAAGCTGCCCATCTGTCCTGGGGCCTCTCCGTGTGCCCCCAGGGCTCCCGGTCCAGCCACATGCTTCCTGCTCCCTGGACATAGCTGCCCTCCTGACCTCCAGGTCTTTGCCCCTCCGTTTCCTGCCTGTGATGCCCTTGTGCCTCCGAAGGTTTCCCCAAGCTCCACTTGCCCTGTGAACCCCTCCCTGGGCTACCCACTGATTCAAGTCTGGACTGTCCTTAAAACAAGATGTCATTTGTCCACAAAACATTGGCTGAGCCCCTCGTCCTGTGGCAGGGCCTGAAGGGTGAAGATGACAGGGCCCCCTCTCTAGTTGCTGGTACCCCGTGGGCAAGTCACTGTCACTGTGTGGGGACAGTCTGCTTCCTTGAGGGTCTCTCCCTAGGCTATGAATCCCTAGGGGCCAGGCCTGCATCTGTGCTGGCACCCCCAACAGAGAGGACCCAGACCAATGGGTCTGTCGGATGGGTAGATCAATGGGGAGGAGAATTGTGGAAAGGTCTTCTTCCTAGTCCCCTAAAATCTGTGCCTGTGACACCCTAAAGCCTACAGGCTGTCAGCTCTCCCTTGTCCAGGAAACAATTTCTATGAATGTAGCCATAGGCAATGTGCTTCTCCAAGCACTTTCCTGAGCTAGTGTCAGGACAGAGGATCCGGGCATGGCAACTCCCCTGCCCCCGCTCCGCCCTCGGGCAGACGGGGCTGTGAACCCCAGAGGGAGCACAGAGTGTTGGGGGACATTTGGGGAGCCCTCAGGTTAACTCTGAGTCCCCACTCCAGCCTGCGACCCCACCACCCACGAGAGTGTGTACCCACCTGTGTGGAAGCAAGATGCCCACAGAGGGAGTCCCCATGGAAGGGGCAGGGGTTGGTGTCTGGCAGTCACCAGCTGTGTGGCCTCAGGCAAGTCACTGTGTTTCTGAAACTCAGTGTCTCTGGAAAGTGGAGAAATAACCTGTGAGCCTGGCCGCTCTTCAGTGAGATCCTGTGTGCAGGACGCCTCACGGGCACAAGGTGGCTGCCTGGATCCTGCAAGTCCCTGACGGGCAGCGGCACCCCCACCAGGGAGGTCCTGGAGGCTCCACCCTTCTGTGTCATTTGGCCTCACCTGACAGACCCCCACTCTAAACAGGAAGGAGAAAGGAGGAAGAGAGGTAGAGGAGAAGAGGAAGAGAAGGGGGAAGGGAGAGAGAGAAAAAAAGAGAGAGGAGGGAGGGAGGAAGGGAGACATGAAGAGGGAGGGCAGGTTTTGGGACACAGCTGCTCACCCTCCATCATTTTTCAGAAGGAGCCTCTCTTCTTTATCCAAGGCAAAAGTGCTTCCTGGAGAATTCCTAGGAGTGGTGGGAAATGCCAGCAGATTGTGATAACCAGGAGGAAACGCCTGGGGAAGGGCTTTGCAGGGAGGGTAACAGCATGTGCCGAGGGCCTGGGTGTGTTCAGGGAAAGGAAGTAATGTGGGCAGGGGCCCCTCCTTTGGTGCCCTGAGGCCATGGTAGGATTTGGGCTTGACTCTAAGGGTCACGGAAGCATTGGAAAGTTCTGGTGGGATTGAGGAGCATGGGGGTCAGGAGACCTGCTGGACACCAGGGCCAAGGGTGTGGTCTGCCGGCCCCCACCCAGGTCTGCTGGGGTTCATGTTCCTGTGATGTGGGGCCTCAGTCCATGTCCTCCCCAGGGCCTTCTGCTGGCTCCTGGAAAACCCAGCGTTCAAACGCCAAGGGAGACTCCACATGGAGGGGCAGAGCAAAGATGGAGGCCGATGCTTCTCTTTCCAGCGTCCCCGTGATTGTTCCCCAGCTGCCCTTGAATGTCCCCCTGGAGCCTGGGGTGTCCCCAGCTCAGCCCCCCTAGGGACAGTGCACATGCGGCCCTGTTGGGCTCCGCACCTACTAGGAAGGGGTCAGTCAAGCCTCCTTACTTATCCCGCCCCACATGGCACGAAGTTGCTGCATGCGTGTCCCTGGAAGCTCTGCACAGCTGCACCTTCCTGGGGGGCCCAGAAGCCTGGCTCAGGTGGACATGTTCATAGTCCCCAAGGGCTCGCCGAGACTCTGAGCACACTGACACGGATGAGCGTGCTGGGATCCTGGGCTTCCCTGTGTCCTGCTGTGGGCCACAGGCCTGGGAGACAGATGAGTGAGGGTGGGAGGGCGAAGGGGGCCTCCTTCAAGGAGGGGCGGTATGGGGCCAGAGCAATGTGGCGGAGATGGCAGTGCCCTTGCTGGGCATGTTGAGACATGTGCTGGCCGCCCACACATGCATGTTGACTGGAGATTCAGGGCAGGCCCCATGTGTCCTGGTGTGACTTTGGAGCCATCCCCCACTCTGCCACCTTCCAGCTTTGAGGACTTGGCGTACCCTCCACCCCTCAGAGCCTCAGCGTCCTCATGTATACAATGGGACCCCACCCTGAGGCTGTCTGCCAACAAGCAAGGCCACCTCCGGTATCCCCTCCCGGGTGAGCCCTGTCCAGGCCACTCAGCCTTTTGTCCCCTGGGGATCTGGTGGTCAGTCATTCATTCACTTGTTCACTCATTCATTCCACACACACTCCCTGGCCACCAAGGTCTGAGCTGAGCTCTGTGGGGTGCAGAAGGCTCACAGCAGCCCTGTCTTTGAGGAGCTTTGGCTGGAAGAGACAATGACAGATTAGCGTAGTAAGTGTTAGGTCAGGGGTTTGGAGCCCAGAGGCCACTCCTCACTCAGCCTGGCATCAGGGAGGGCTTCCTGGAGGAAATGGCACGTGAGCTGAGTCTTCATATCAAATTGGGGTTTGCCTTGACTGAGGCTGTGTATCGTAAATGTTTTTCCGTTTCTTTCTCATCTTCATGTTGCTTGCACTCTTTGCGCCTGGGTTTTCACACAGAGAGGGCTGCATGCCGTGCTCATTTGCAGTTTCCTTGTACAGGTCGATAGGGTAGAAGTTGCTGTCCGCCATTCAATCATCCAGCGTGCGCTGGGTCCGCGTGGGCTGAGAAAGCCTGGGGATGGCCCGGGACATGCAGGGAACCCTCAGACCGGCCCTGGCCTCTGCCAGGGTCCCCCAGCTGCACATTCATGACCCGCCTCCCAGGAGACACTCAGCCTGGAACGACCTCCAGCCTTCTCAGGGCCCTGCCCTCAGCCACACCACTCTCCCCTGCAGGTGTTTGAGGAAGAGCATCACATCCTGTACCTGGACCACGGCGGCGTGATCGTGGCCATCAAAGACACCTCCATCCCCTTGAAGATCCTCAAGTAATGGCATCTGCTAGCCCCGGGGCTGGGCAGGCAGGCTGTGGGGCAGGGCTGGGGCTCTTTCTTTCCACCTGGGAACCCTCTCAGACTCTTTCCCAGAATGTCCTCCCCTCGGGGACACAAGATCACAGGGCAACGGCACTAAATCCTAAAGACCAGGGCTGGGGCACACCTCAAAACCCTTCCGGAACAGTCATCGAGATGGACTTTGTCCTGCCCTCGGGAGACAGGCACAGAGGGAGGCCCCATCCCAGCCTGGGGAGCATGGAGGGTCTTCCCCGAGGAGGTGAGGAATTAGTAAAGTGCAGGGATTGGCACCAGGTAACCCAGACAAGGAAGCCAACATGTGCCCAGGTGAGAGGGTTGGCAGCTGAAGGCCCTCATGGGGAAGGGAGGGCAGGCATGAACTCGGGACCCAGAAGGCACAGCCAGAGCAGCTGCCAGGAAGCCAGTATCACTGTAGTCTGAAAAAGAGCTTACTCAACTGCCAGATGGTGGCACTACAATACCGGCCCTGCCACGGGCCTGGCAACCCCTAGGCCAGGCTCAGGCCATGGGCGGGGCCATTCAGGGGATGCAAAGTGTCTGTGTGGTCCCCAGAAAACACCCCCAGGACTTGCAGCATGATGTGGATAAGCAGATGTGACATAAGCAGATGTGATACCACCTGTGCTGGCAAGGCGGCTGGTGTAGCACCCACCCCTCCAGCAGGACCCGCAGGGCAGAGTCCCAGACACAGGCAGCTTTCCAGCCCACCCTGGAGACGCTGATGATCTTCTCCCGGCAGGTTCAGTGTGGACGAGGGCCTCACCTGGAGCACGCACAACTTCACCAGCACCTCGGTGTTTGTGGACGGACTGCTAAGCGAGCCGGGGGACGAGACGCTGGTCATGACGTGAGTGCCGGGACTGGGGAGCAGTCGCTGGGCGGCGGGGCAGAGCCCTCCCCGAGGCAGGCCATGCTGGGCCCCCCTGGGCCTGCTGTGTCCTTCACCCTCCAGCCACCTGGGAATCAGGGACATCTGCCACCTGCCCCGGGTCCCCTGGCTGGTGAGGGCAGGACTGAGGCTCCAGGCTGGCTCCACCACGGCCACGGCACCTCTCGAGCCGGTGATGATATCATGAGTATTACATCTACCGGCACCTTTCTCAGCCATGTGGCATGAAGGTCATAGGGCTTAGGGCCTGACACCCAGACAGGTCATCATAGGGCAGAGCTGGCTGTGACCCGCTTGTCACCCATCCCGGGGGCTGAGGCTGCAGCACTGGCCCTGCCCGGCTTCCTTCTGCTCAGCCCCAGCTTGGGCCAAATAAGGCACCATGAGGGGCAAAGGAGTCTCAGGAGCGTCTGGTGTTCAGAGTCTCCCTGGCCCAGGAGCAGAGATGCAGAGGAGAGCGGAGACAGCGGGGACATGCAGGGTTTGACTGCACCGCTGCAGCCACAGTGGGGGAGAAGGCCATCCCCAGAAACCAGTGAAGTGAAGACCCCTCTGGGCGCCTTCGAACATGGGCCCCTGTGACAGCCCAGCTGATTCACAGGATGGGCGAGGCCTGCGTTACAGCTCCTGCGACCCTGCGCCGCACACGGTGAGGCCCCCGCGCCCTCTTCCCGCCTCTCATGGCGATGCCTGAGATATCTGGATAGTGTGTCCCAAATTCACATTTCCCCGGAACCATGGATGGGACCTTATTTGGAAATAGGGTCATTGTCAATGTAATCAAGCCAAGATGAGGCCATGGAGTAGGGCAGACCCTGATCCAATGACTGTCCTTGTAAGAGGACACAGAGACACAGGCCCGGGGGAGGAGGCCGGGGAGGGAGGAGGCCTAGGGGGGGAGGAGGCCTGTGGGGAGGAGGCTGGGGAGGGAGGAGGCCTGGAGTAGAGCCGTGCAGCTGCAAGCCCAGGAACACCCGGGGCCCCCAGGAGCTGGAAGGGGCAGGAAGCCGCCTCCTCTAGAGCCTCTGGAGGGAGCTCAGCCCTGCCAACCCCTGGATTTCAGTCTTCTGGCCTCCAGCGCGCTAAGAGAGCACACGCACAATGCTTCAGCGTGGCAGAGCATGTGAGTGATGACTGAAGCCAGCAGAGTTCATGGTAATTTGCCACAGTAGCCCCACGAAGCTGCTGCGACAGGCCACAGCTCTTCCACCTCGAGGCCCAGGCACAGGGAGATTGGATACCTGGACTTTGTACACCTTGTCCTCTGCTCTGTCCCTTCTAGAGCCGGCAGGCCCTGCCCTACCCATTTCCCACGGAAGAGCCGGGCACTGTGCCCCTCACCCTTGCCCACTTGGCTGGAGTAGGCATGTGCTCTGTGGCAGGTGTGGATCTATGGTCTGGGACTAACTCTGGCTGGCTTCAGCAGAAGTGCTGGCCTGGCTCATTCACCAGTTCACACCCTGAGTTTTCCCTTCCAGCTGGCAATGGCCCTTCACGCCCTCGACCCTGACTGGCTCTTCCACTGGCCCCTGAATGCCCCAGAGGGGCCCACACGGATAAGCCCCCAAGAGTGCCTGACCCCAGCGTCTATCTCCTTCCATATGCCCCACCCTCCCTGGCAGGCACACAGCTCCCTGGAGGCCACGGGAGGACAGCTCCAGGCTATGGGGAGCAGCCTGGTTTTGGGAAGAATCTGCCCAGCTGGGACAGTGCTGCCCACCCCGCCCAGGCTGGCCTCAGCCCGGGCAGGGATGAGACTGGACTCCGCCCGGGCAGGGATGAGGCTGTGTTCTGCCCGGACAGGGATGAGACTGGACTCCGCCCGGACAGGGATGAGGCTGGGCTCCGCCTGGACAGGGATGAGGCTGTGTTCTGGGATGAGACTGGACTCCGCCCGGACAGGGATGAGGCTGGGCTCCGCCCGGACAGGGATGAGGCTGTGTTCTCCCCGGACAGGGATGAGACTGGACTCCGCCCGGACAGGGATGAGGCTGGGCTCCACACGGACAGGGATGAGGCTGGGCTCCACCCGGGCAGGGATGAGGCTGGGCTCCGCCCGGGCAGGGATGAGGCTGGGCTCCGCCCGGACAGGGATGAGGCTGGGCTCCGCCCGGACAGGGATGAGGCTGGGCTCTGCCCGGGCAGGGATGAGGCTGGGCTCCGCCCGGACAGGGATGAGGCTGTGTTCTGCCTGGACAGGGATGAGACTGGACTCCGCCCGGACAGGGATGAGGCTGGGCTCTGCCCGGACACGGATGAGGCTGGGCTCCTCCTGGACAAGGATGAGGCTGGGCTCTGCCCGGGCAGGGATGAGGCTGGGCTCTGCAGGGCCATCATGTCCCCTCGTTTGTCAGGGAGTTTGGGCAGACGCCGCCCCTGAGCTCCCCTGGCTGCTGTGGCTGGGACTGGGAGCACAGCCTTGGAAGACACCACCACTGACCCCTGCTGCTTTCTTCATGCCCACTACCCATCACACCCACCCACCCTCAACCAACTCTGCTGCTTAACAATTAAAGAAACTAAGGCTCGGAGAGGAGAGGTACCTTGGCCCTTGCTGCAGGAGGAAACAACTGTGGCCTAGTCCAGCTCAGACAGGCTCTCCTGGGCAGCTCTATGGGCAGCAGCCTGTCCTCTCCGGGCAGAGCAGAGATGGGACCCCCTTCGAGGATGCTCCTCTGCTCTGCCTTCATCCAACATGCATTTATTGAGCACCTACTATGTGCCAAATCAGGATGCTTCTCTCCAGGCCAGTGTCCCTGGACAATAAACCGCACATGCTGCACCTCGGTTTCCACAGCCCTGAAATAGGGAAATGAGTCGGCTTGAGGAGCTGTCAGGAGGATTCAGGGAAGCAGAACGTCTGTGCCCGGGAAATGATATTTCCCTTCCAGAGGCCTTGGCTTCCTTGTCTGTAACGTGGCGACTTAAACCCCACAAGGTCGCGGCAAATGAGCCCTCAACTGATGCTCACCTGTGATGCTTGGGGCCTTCTCACTTCCTGGGTGATGAGCAAGAAATCGCCTGCTTAGACTCTGATTCTAGTATAGAGGCCCGGCTTCCACCCGCTCCCCAGCAGACAGAGATCCCGGCTGGCCTTCCCAGGCCTTGCATTGTGGTGGGATTGAGGGGATGCTTGGACAGCTCTGCGTCCCACCTGGGGTCCTGGGCGAGGGGGAGCGTTATTTCCAAGAAGACGAGGGTCCCCTTCATGGGTCTCCCTGAATATCCAGTACCCGCCGCAGGTGGGTCCCGCCGGCCGGCCGACCTTTGATCGTGCATCCGTGTGTTTTCAATGGCATGCGATGGCGCTCCTGGGTGGTCTTGTCCTTCAGCACCCCGGGAGAACAGTGAGCGCCTTCCCCTCCCACAGTCTAGGGGGCGTTCTCCCCTTCCTGGACCCTCTGCCCCAAGTCCTCCCTCCGTCTTTACCAATATGGCCTCCTGCGACAGGGGCTGCAATGCAACTTTAGCGAGCGCCCCACTGCATGCTACGGCTGTTTTCATACATGACCTCAGGCCATTCTCGTAAGAAATCTAGACAGATTGATTTATTCCCCCATTTTTGAAAGTGCCAACATGTCTCAAAGAACTCATCCCTGAGGGAGTGTTGGGAGGCTGGGGACCCTGGGAGCCTGTCCTGTAAAAATTGGGTGGGGATAATCGCCCTTCCTATTCTCTCAGGGTCCTGATGTTTGCAGCTTTCCCTGCACAGTTCATTCCTGCTCCGGCTGCCCTGGGCGCATAAAATCCTTCATGACTTTTGCCCACTTTCGTGCCCCCGGAGGCCGTGGTCTGGGACAGAACAGGATGGTCCTGCCTTTTCCTACAGCGGCAGGACCTCCTGTGGCCTTTACGGGGAGGAGGAGCGAGGGAGGAAGGGAGTCCGGCCACTATGCATGCTGCCCGCACTCTGTTTGTGGTATGGACCCTTTGTGTGCATGTGGCCAGAACCCACAGAGCAGCGGGGGGCCAGCAGTGCAGGGGTGAGGGCGGCCCTTACTCCTTACACAGAGGTTAAGCGCCTTCTCCAGGCCTCAGCTTGCCCGGCCGAGAGATAGGAGTGCTGTCCATCTGGAAGCCTTGAACGAGCCTATCTCTGCAGGGTGCCAAGCCCTTCACCCCGGCTGTCATGAGCATTGGTTAGGCCCCAGAGATGACCCAGCCTTCATCCCCCACCCACAGGTGGGGCATTTTATCCCAGAAGGATAATGGCAGAATTCACAACCAGGTGCTATAACCTTTTAAGTTATTTTTAAAGCATCAGAACAGTTCCTCCAGACCCCCTGGTTCACAGTGCTGCATCTTCAGACAGCTTCCCAATCCCAGTGGCATACAAATAATTCAAACTGCAGGAGCGGGAACACGCCAGCAGGTCAGAATGAGAGTCCCTCTGCGAGGGTGTGTGCGGGAGCTGCCCTGCGCCAGTGTCCCACAGCCACAGGCTCAGCTTTTGGCCACCCTGTCCTTCCTGGATAACTGTTTTGTCCGAATCTGCCCAAAGGACACCTCTAACCTAGCCAGAGGCACCTTTTGGGACACTTTCCTGGCACCAGTCACTTTCACTTGCCTCCCTTTCCCCAAGTGCAGCCCAGGTCCTGGGCTTGGGCGAGAGGTGGAATGGGGGCTCCCAGAGCCTTCCCTGGCTGCAGGGTTCCACCCTCACAGCGTGGCCCACTTTTTCCTCATTACCTGCAAAGTAGTATCTAGGCCCCATCGGCATCTCTTTCCTAAGACCCAGAATTAACTAGATGGCAGCTATTTCCCGTAGTATCAGCTGAGGGTTTAGGTTTCATAAAAGGCAGGGCTTCAGGGACATGGAGGGGGTTAATTCATCAACCAAACCAGGCTCTCTGCTCTGCCCCAGCTCAGAACAGCGGGGAGACTGAGGCCTCCCGGGGGTCTCTGTGGCCAGTGGAGCCCCAGTGTCATGTTTCTGCGCCCGCCATGTTTCTGCGCAGAGCCTCACAGCTCCGGAGCCGCCAGCCCGGGTTCCAACGCCGGCCCCTCCAGGAGGTGGCCTGAAGCTGTGCTGCCCTAGGCGGGCCCCTTGCCTCAGCCTCAGTTTCCTTGTCTGTGAAAGGGGGCTTTGGCGAGGAGGAAATGGGGGAATACAAGGTCGCATCTGGGCCTGGCCTGCAGTGGGCGCTCCGTATACACCAGTGGCTGCTGCTGCCGTGCCTTTCATGATGCCACAGGTCACAGGAGAGAGTGAGGATGCTCTCAGGGATCCAGAAGTTTCCCCTAAAAAGGCATTTCTTAAGTGAGAGAAGACCCTCAGACGCTGTTGAAGAGAACAATGCACCAGGCACAGTCTGGACAGCGATGTTGAAGGAAGATCCCAGTGTGTTGAGTTGGAGCTCTCCAGTGTTGAGGCCGTCCAAGTGGCATCCATCAGGAGACAGACGGCAAGTGAGACCCTCATCCCAATCACAGGTGCCCTGGAGTCAAGACCTCTCACAGCCGGGGCCACCATGCAGGTCCACAGGATTCCTCTGTTGGAAACAGCGCCTGCAGAAGCGGGCAGACGCGGCAGAGTCACAGCCGTACCCGGGGACCTTCCCCTGTCCTTGGTGGGTGTTGCCACTAGCAGCTAGGAGGTGTCTCAGGCCGAGAGCTCAAGCCCCATTTCCCCACTCCTCTGAGAAAGAACGGCCTGGGGCTTCTGACCCCCATGCGCAGAGAAGAAAGCAGATGGGATTGTGAGCCCAGAGCCAGGGGCCCGGCTGGAATGAAGGCCTGGCAGTGACGTGGCAGGAATGCAGGATGGAACCAGCCTGGCTGCTTCCTCAACGAGCGGGCCTTATGGGAGCACAGGGAGGCAGGGTCCCTGGGGGAAGGTCCAGGCAAAGACAGAGGGAGGCCCCATGCTCAGCATGCAGAGGCTTAGGGTTTCATCAAACAAAGACAATAGTGTCTGCCTCTTGGGACTGTTCCGGAGAGTGGAGGCAAATGCGAGGTCACAGATGTAATTCAAGCATGGACCGCCGCAGGCTCGCCTGGCTCAGAGGTGCCCCGTGGAGCCGAATCTTCAAATATCAGCCTCAGACACTCAGACCCAGCTGTCATGTCCTCAGAAATACCCTACAAAACCTTTCTCAACACCACCCTAGAATGGGGTTGTCTTTTCAGCTCATGATGGGCCACCCCCAAGTATCCAGTCCCAGTTGGGGGTGCTCAGACGGGGACCAGACTGGAGCAGCGTGCATCACCTCCGCCACCCAGATGCTTGGCCTCTGGTAACATGGCCAGAGCACCACAAGCTGGACTGGAGAAGGCCCAGGGAAGAGCAGGCTGGGCCTACCTTCTGGGTGGTCTTTGGAGCCTAAGTGTGTGGTACTGAGGGATGGAGTGGAAGGCACTCAGGCAGCAGCCCTCCCAGAGAGGGAGAAAGCGGGGCACCTGAGTGCCATTCTGAGTGATGGGCACACAGCAGTGACTGCTGACTACAAGGAGGGAGAACGAACAGCACAAACAAGCTGTGTGACCTTGGGCAAGTTACTCAACCTCCCTGTGCCTCGGCTTTCTATTCTGTAAAACAGGGTGGACCTGGCCTACCAGGCTGTGCATGCATAGCTTCCAGCACACATGGGTGCGCCCTAAGTGGCCAGCCTCCCTATTCTCTCTTCCGCCACTTCCCCCACCCACCTAGGCTGTGATGGGCCAACCTTGCTCATCCCGTGGGCTCTGAGCTGGGCCTGCTGACTCGTTATTTCTCTGAGTCGTCACCTGTACTAGGGAGCAAACGCCCTGTGGCCCAGCGATGGAAAGTTGGGTTTCTGCAGCGCAGAACTCTCACACGGTCAGGCTGGGAGAAAACCAGGGAGAAGACAGACAGCCGCAGATGCAGCCACCTGACCACAGATCATTCCACAAAACATAATGCAAGGACCAGTGTGGGGCCGTGGAAGGGCTCCCAACCCTGCTGTGGACCTGGGCCTCCTTCCCTGTCCGTCAACATGGGCCATGGTGGGTCAACTGCAGTGACTCAGGCAGTGCAGCTGACAAGTCATAGATCATGTGTGGTAGTTGTGGGAATATTCGCACCAAAGCCCACAGAGTACCTGTGCAGGGCCAGGCTCGGTGCCCGGGGCAGCCTCACTCTGATCCCCAGCAAGGGCAGGAGAGGGGTCTCTGTGCCCATGGTACAGGTAGGAACAGAGTCCAGAGGGGACATGATTTGCACAGTAGGATGAGGCCTAATGAAGGTGGTTTTCTCTCCCTTCCCTCCTCTTCCCGCCACAGGGTCTTTGGCCACATCAGCTTCCGCTCCGACTGGGAGCTGGTCAAGGTGGACTTCCGGCCCTCATTCTCCAGGCAGTGTGGCGAGGAGGACTATAGCTCCTGGGACCTCTCCAACCTGCAGGTGGGCCGGGATGAGGCTGGGATCGGGCAGGTGGGGTGCACACTGCAAATGCAGGCCCACTCTGCCTGCCAAAGTCCTCCCCTGCAAGGCCGCAGGGTGCCTCCCCGCCTCCAAGAAGTCTTCAGGGAATCCCCAGCACCTTTAGATATCCAGGCCTCCTGTGGGCTTTTCTAGACCCTTCTCGGTCATGGAGCTACCTGGGCTGAGGGTCCTCAGCCACACCGGGGAGTGTGGGGCCACAGGCTCTACCCCAGCCCATGGAGTTCATTGTGCTTGGGGTTCAGGATGTTCAGGTCTTAGGAAGGTAACACAGGCCTGTACCATACATGACAGTGGGGTCTGGGTGTGGAGTGGGGTCTGGGGCGAGCCCACCCTGTAATCGAGACACATAACTGTTTCTATAGCAAATGTGTAATATGGACACTAAGCTGAGTATAAAGGCCATCAGTGCCCCCTCTGTGGTTCCAATCAGGCTGTGCTGCAGGCAGTGTGGTGGGGAAGCCTGGGATTTCAGAGTGTGGGGGCCTGGAACTGCTGGGGGGTGGGTGGCCCTGATGAAGAAATGACTTAATTGCACTTGTTAAAGCGTGGGGTTGAAGGCTTTACTCAGGGCCATCATGGTGGGTACAGGGACCCTCTCAAAGGAGAGACTGGGCTCAACTTGAATTCAGCATGGGCAAATGGGAGTTCAGAGCCAGGGTCAGTGGGTGGAAACTGACTAAGAGGAAACACCAGGCATCAGAGGATTTGACATCATCTGGGGGGCAGCAGGGGATGAGGAACCTATTGGATAGGGAGGGTGATCAGATATCGAGGATGGGCGGTGCTTGCCAAACTGCCTTAGCAGGGTGCATTGCTGAAGCTGGACTTCACAAGGAAGTGCTCAGATGGGCCTAGGAGGAGGTTTAGGAGCCTGAATACAGGCCCCGCCCCTATTACTGCCACAGCAGCTGTTGCAGGGAGATGGGGTGGGCCTGTCCTGTCCTGATTGTCCCCTGAGGACCCACTGTGTGCTGTGAGCCCTCAAGGCCGTGGCTCGGCCCAGCTCCTGCACAGCGCCTGAGGGGACAAGGGGAACCTCAAAAGGGCGGTACTTCCAGCAGCTCTGCGACCCTTCGGGCCCAGCCAGGGCTGCACACAGGAGGGGCTCAGTGAATGCCCGTGGGTTGGGATGAGAGGGAGGCTTCCCCAACTTGACCACAGACATGCCACGCCTCATTCTGGGCCTCAGTTTCCCCATCTGTAACCTGAGCCGTCAGCCATCTTCACGCTCTGGCAGGCTCAGCCGCACAAGCCCATGTAGAACAGTTAACCCGTCTCTGGCAGCTCCTCACCCTGATGTTCCTGCTGCAGGGCGACCGCTGCATCATGGGCCAGCAGAGAAGTTTCCGGAAGAGAAAGTCCACATCCTGGTGCATCAAGGGGAGGAGCTTCACCTCGGCGCTCACGTCCCGCGTGTGCGAGTGCCAGGACTCGGACTTCCTGTGGTGAGCGACGGGCTCCTCGCCGCAGGGCCTCAGGTGCTGCTTGAGCATCCTCACAGCATGGTGGCCGCTTCCCTCAGAGTGAGGGAGGAAGCCTCAGCACCTTCTATAACCTGGCGTGAGAGTCGCACACCACCACGTCTGCCTCATTTTATCTGTTAGAACCGAGTCACCAAGACCAGCCCACACTCCAGGAAGGAGCTTTAAGGAATTTGTGGTGCATTTTTAAACCCTCTCAGTGGCTGCTCACAGGCAGGAGGAGAAAGTGAGGAACAGGTCAGGGCATTTTGGGGACATACTGCACCCACCCCCGCCCTTCTCCATCCAGGGACTCTGCTGAAAGCCACCCGACCTGTCCCCTGTTGTTCTCAAAAGCTGCCTATGACTGCCCAGCGCCCACAGGACAATTTGGCTGACAGCTCACCCATCTGCCACCCACCTCACCCCTCCTCATCCTGCCCCCTGGCATTCCAGCCTCCTCCACCTGTGCTGGTGCTGCTCAGGCTAGGCCCTGCCAGCAGTGCCTCTCCCTCTCTTTCCCTACCTGTCTCTGTCCATCCTTTGAGATTTGCTCACTTCCTCCAGGCAGCCCTCCAGGTTTCTCTGAGTTCCCAGCATCCCTTTGCCTCTCTTGTTACCCTGTGTTGCCCTCTGGGATGGAGCTGTGGATGCTCCTTCATGTCCTCACAGATGGGTGCATAGCAGGCCCTTGGCATGAGGTTCCCTTCCCAGCTCCCCCAGATTCCACCCCAACCCTGGCTGACTCCTGTTCCCACCTGTGCCTGTCACCTACCACTGTTCTTCCCTCCTCCCAGCGACTACGGATTTGAGCGCTCCCCCTCTTCAGAGTCCAACACCAACAAGTGCTCTGCCAACTTCTGGTTTAATCCATTGTCCCCGCCTGACGACTGTGCCCTGGGCCAGACCTACACCAGCAGCCTTGGGTGAGTGTGGGTGCGGGCCTCTCCCTGCCTAAATCCCGGGGCCAGAGCTGCGGTGCAGTCCCGAAACCATGCTGGTGCCTGCAGCTCCCAAGTGGAGTCGGGGAAAGAGAGGTCAAAGTTGAGGATGCCCTGCACTCACAGCACAGAACCTGGCTGCGGGGCTCGTGTGAGTCACCAGACATCATGAGTGAATGACCTTAGCTCCCAGGCCAAAGGAGCCCATATGGTTCTCCCATCTGAGCCCATGTGGGCCAGTGCCAGGAGAAAGCTGCCTTGAGTTGGCTCCGGACAGAGAACAATAGACAGAAAAGGTCCAAGGCACCCGTGGCTCACGCCTGCTGCAGCACGTCTTCCCCTGGTCTTTCTGAGCCTCTGCAGTGCTAGGACCCTTCCCCATTTACCAGTGCCCAGTAAACCAGGCCCTCCCTGTTCACCAAGGCTTGGGTGCTGGAGGTGCTCCTGCTGCCTGCAGGTCTCAGCTTAAATGGCACTTCCTCCAGGAAGCCTTCCCTGACCACCCACCCCTGACCCTGAGCTTGCCTCTATCAGCACAAATCCCAGTTATTGTCATCACTCACCTAATTGTCCTCCTTGCTGAACTGTAAGCTCCACAACACACAGTAGGTGTTCCTTCAGTCTGTGGTGTGCTGAGCACAGGCTGTGCACGAAGAGACAGCATCACCAAATGCAAGCAGTTAGGATACTTTTCCTCCACCAGAGGCTGGGCATGTTGCTATGAAGGATTCGGTTCATGTAAAACGTTAGGTACATAAGAGCTGTGAGCCTTCATCTTTAGGAGGTCCCAAACATGCTCCATCAGGAAGTCCCAGTTTCCCCATTTCTCTTGGAGAACATTTTCAGACAGGAAGAGAAAAGCCCATGGGCTTGTCAGAAAATCTCCATTACTTTCCCTGAGGGAACATGAGGAAACAGGAGGTAGGACCAGAAATTGCAGGCTTTGGCCTCACCAGCCTATCTCCTGCCATCCACCCACCCATCCATGCATCACTCATTCATCCCCCATCTACCCATTTATCCACCCATCATCCAGTTAGCCATCATCTGTTCATTCATCTATCCATCCATTCATTCATCCATCCATTCATTCATCCATCCATCTTTCCATTCATCCTTCCATTCTCCCAGGCATTCAGCTACTGTCAATGCACCCCTCTATCCATCCATGTACCCATCCATCCATTCATCTATCCATCCACCATCCATCTATTCATTCACCATCCATCAATCCATCCATCCATCCATTCACCTATCCCTCTATCTACCCCATCAATTCATCCACTTATTCACCCACCCATCCATCCATCATCCATTCATCCACTTCGTACCCATCCATCCAGTCCACCATCTTATCTATCATTCACTCACCATTCCAGTCAATCCATCTGTCTACCCATGCACCCATGTATCATGAAACTGCAGTGGTTGCAGGGCTTGACAACAGGGACTCTTGTCTGAAGTGTCAGGGCCAGGACCTTGATCAAGGCAAAGGATTTCACCTCATACCATCTGCACACTGTAGGTGCCATGGGTGGGTAGCCCTTAGAGAAGGGTATTTTCTTTCAAAGCACTAATCAAATGGGCTTGTGCATGATCAACTTCTGAATGCTTATTTAATGGCAGAGCCATCTGTGAGAATTTGGCCCTGAGGGCAAGAGGGGGATCAGCCTTGGGGAGACAGGTACCCCCAGCACCTTGGCAGCAACGCTGCTTTCACAGGCTCATAGTGTAGCCTGAGGGAGTTTCACAAGTAGCAAGCTGGATGAGGCCACCCCTTTTAAGGGTGCCTAGGGCCCCTCTCCAGCCTCATGCCACACCTGCTCCCCCTCCAGGCTCAGCACCCACCCTGTCGCCTTTGCACATGCTGTTTCAATGGCCTGGGATGCTCTTTCTTCTCCTGCTCACCCTCCCAGTCTCAGCTGAAAGCCCCTTTGTCAGGGACCAGGTCCCCAGGGGTGCCCCAGCCAGCACCATCACAGCTGCGGCTTCACTCTGATGTGATCGGCTCAGGTCCGCCTCTGCCTCTCCACTATAGGGTCTGCTCTGCCCAGCATCTAGGGGCTGCATGCAAACACCCCCATTCCCAGTACCTGGCCCATAATAGATGCTCAGTAAATAGGTGTCTCATGAATGCGGCGATGAGTCACGAATCGCCCAATCCAGGTCTCTCAAGGGAACAGGGAGACGGAGTCCAGGAGGAGGAGTGTGTGTGCCCATGGTTACGGCCACACTGAGCCAGTGGCGAGGTGGAGGCAGGACCCCAGCCCCTCTCGGGCATTCTGTCCTCTACCTTTCTCGGAAAGACCATGAAATTCCAGCTGCTGCTTAAACACCCCTCTGCAGCATTAACAGGGCCGTTACTATTACTGTGAGTAACGTGATCAGACCACGGAGATGCCAGCACCTCCGAAGCACATCCTGCCACCATCGGTCCCTCCTCCTCTGAGCCTCAGTGTTCTCATCTCTGAAACGGGGCTGTAACAGCAATCGGGTGGAGTCAGGAGGTGGCTGGGAGTCAGCAAGTAGAGCCCTAGTGGTGGGAAGCCAAACGCCACCTGTGGGTGGCAAGCACATCCCTCCCCAGACTATGGGGCCTCATCCCTCGCCACCTGTCTGAAGTGGACCCTGACCCTCTCTTGTCAATCCAGGTACCGGAAAGTGGTGTCCAACGTGTGTGAGGGTGGGGTGGACCTGCAGCAGAGTCCGGCGCAGCTGCAGTGCCCCCTCACGCCGCCCCGGGGCCTGCAGGTCAGCATCCAAGGCGAGGCAGTGGCCGTGCGGCCTGGAGAGGATGTCCTGTTTGTGGTGCGGCAGGAGCAGGTGAGTGAGCACCTCCCAGCGGGCTCCCAGGACTGTCCCGCAGAGGCGGCTCCAACTGGGCACGCAGAGGGCATGGTGAAGGGTGTCTCCTCCGCCTAGAAGTGGCTCAGGGCATCGCCATCAGCCAGCCTGTCCAGACTGCAGGAGGCAGCAGGGGGCTGGCAATCTACTTCCTGGGTCCAGACCAGCATTTACCAGTGAAAGAGACATGAGAGACATGAAGGAGAATAGAGTAGGATGTAGGGGGTATCAGGGTCTCCGCAGAGCAGAAGGAGACGTGGTTTCACACATCGGAGGAGGGTGTGTGGTTACTGGCCTTGGTATAAAATGTATTCATTCCCGTGGGTGGCAATACATTTTTTAAGCCTGTAATTATATCGATTTAGTTAATTTGGGATCTTATGAAAACAGAAAGTTAAAACACTATTACTTATAATTACACAACCAAAAATAAATCCCGTGTGTGCATGGACAGATACAGATATAAATACTCACACAAACACAGATAGAAATTTCCTTCTAGCCTCCCAGGCTTGCTTTTTTTGCTTTAGAACAAGTGTTATATTTTCTTCTGATGTTAAAAATAATGAATGTTCATTGTAGAACATTTGGAAAACACACACAAAATATCAAGAGTATAAATAGCTCTCCAAAAGCCCCCCAGTCCTCCATGGTAACAACTGTTAGTTTTTTGTATTTCCTTCTAGTCTTTTTAAATTAATTTGTAACGTGCTTATTTTTCTGATTGTTGAATAAACTAATGCTCATTGTAGCAAATTTAAAAACAAAACCTAGAAAAATTTACAAGCATTGCAGAAAATTCAAGATGACAGAAAAGGGCAAAGGAGAGTTCGATGCCTCCGTGTCGCACCCGGAGGGTGAGTGCCTAGGACCCTGGGCGCTCTCCTGGCACGCAGCTTTCCTGGGCACTTGTTTCTTTGGTGAACGGTACGGGGGATGAAGCAAGTACAACGGTGTGTGTCCTGTTTAAATGTCCTTCAAAATAGGTGGGGTGAGATGTTGGTGACAAAGGTCTTTGGAGCTGGAAAGCAGGGAGCCTGGTCTAATGCAAACAGGGAAACTCCACCTCAAGTGGCATCCTCTTGCCAACCTGCTTTATAGCTAGGGAAACTGAGGCTCGGACAGCGCAGTCACTCTCCCAAGGCCACACGGAATGAGTGGCAGGGCTGGCATTGGGGTCCCTGGCCCCGAGACTCTACGTGGACAGAGACCAAGTTTGGGGCCCCCAGACCTGAGCCGTTCCCTGGTGCAGGTGCGGCTGCTGATGGAGATGGGCCCTGGGACCCACACTTCTCGGAGCCAGGGGCAGCCCTGGGGTGCCTCTGTTCCCAGCAGCATCTTGGGTAGGCAGGAGAACAGAGCTGCTGCCCCGCCTGTCCTGCCTGGACCCTCAGAGTGGACCCCGCTGCGGCTGCCCGTCCAGGGCCAACATCCAGGAAAAATGGCCCTCTGCTGCCCCCTAGAGCCTGGCGTCTCCGCAGTGCAGTCGCATCTGCAGTCTCTCTATGGGAGCCAGTCTACCACCTGCCCAGGGGGCCGGGACCCTGGCTGGGATGCTCTGCGGGCAGGAGCTGGAGTTAGTGGAAGCAAGGAGAGTGATCAAAAGATGCTCCTGGTGTGGAGAGTCAACCCCCACCCCACCATGCACCTACTGTCAGGAAGAGGCCACCCACTACGCTAGGGAAACGGGTGGGAGTGTGGGATCCAGGGTGGACGTACACACTCACTGGTACACACGCTCACACATACACACAAACTCACACACAGACACACATACGCTTACACGCTCATGTATTCACTCTCGAACTCGCAGACAGATTTGTATACACCCAAATATACACTCTCTCACACACATAGGCCAACCTACTCTTGCAAACAACACTGGGTTTAGGGGAGTCCGAGTTTTGTAAATATCTTAAGAATTAAAAAGAAGGTCTGATAGAGGCCCCAGGAATAAACCCATGTAAATATGTCCGAGGGATGTTTGAGGTTGGTGCAAAAACAACTCACTGAGCGGGAGGGCTTATTCATCCAATAATAATGAACCTCAACCTCAACCTCACGCCCGACAGAAAAATGAACTCAAAATTGCCTAGATTTAAATGTGGCATGTAAAAATCGTAAACCTTTTAGAAAAACCACAGGAGAGAATATCTAGGGCTAGAAGAAGAGTCCTCAGACTTCACACTCAAAGCCAGTCAAAAGGAAAGTTGATAAATTGGGCTTCCTCAGGATTAGCCACTTTCGCTCTGTGGGACAGCCATGTTAAGAAGATGAAAGGCAAGCTACAGAGTGAGAGAAAATATTTGCAAACCACGTATCCAACAAGGACCAGTACCTAGACTAGAGGAAGAACACTCAACAGCAAGGAAACAAACCATCCAGTTAGAAAATGAGCAGAAGAACTGAAAAGACGTTTCACCAGGAGAATGGACAGCTGACAGGTAAGCACACAAAAAGAGGGTCAACACCATCGGCCACCAGGGAAGCCCACAGCCAGACATCACTGCACACCTATCAGAATGACTGACATTAAAAACAGCGCCAACACAAAGTACTGGCGAAGATGCAGGGAAGGGCACTGGATCACTCATGCATAGCTGGGGAGACTGGAGAATGCCACAGGTGTTCTGGAAAACACTTCAGCAGTTTCTTAACGAACTCAACATGCAAGGAGCAGAGGACTGAGCACCTGCCCTCGTGGCGGTCATACCAGAGAAATGAAGACTTCTCTTCACACAAAAACCTGTATGTGTCTGTTTATAGCAGTGTCATTCATAAAGGCCAGAAACTCAAACCGCCCGGGGGTCCTGCAATGGGCGAATGTTTGCACAGGCTGGGGTGCACCCATGCTGAGATACCACACTGCAATGAGAAGGAATCCATTATTAATACCTGCAGCAGGGTCAGGCACAGTGTCTCACACCTGTGATCGCAACAGTTTGGGAGGCCGAGGTGGGTGGATCAGCTGAGGTCAGGAGTTCAAGACCAGCCTGGCCAATATGGTAAAACCCTGTCTCTACTAAAAATGCAAAACTTAGCCAGGTGTGGTGGTGCATGTCTGTAATCCCAGCTACTTGGGAGGCTGAGGCTCGAGAATCACTTGAACCTGGGAGTCGGAGGTTGTAGTGAGCCAAGATCCCACCACTGTACTCCAGCCTGGGCAACAGGGTGAGACACTGTCTAAAAAAAAAAAAAACAAACAAAAAGGCCGGGCGCGGTGGCTCACGCCTGTAATCCCAACACTTTGGGTGGCCGAGGCGGGTGGATCACGAGGTCAGGAGATCGAGACTCTCCTAGCTAACATGGTGAAACCCTGTCTCTACTAAAAATACAAAAAAATTAGCCGGACGTGGTGGCGGGTGCCTGTATTCCCAGCTCCTCGAGAGGCTGAGGCAGAAGAATGGCGTGAACCCGAGGGGTGGAGTTTGCAGTGAGCCAAGAACGCACCACTGCACTCCAGCCTGGGCGACAGAGCGAGACTCTGTCTCAAAAAAAAAAACAAAACAAAAATACGTGCAGCAACCTGGATGAGCCTCAAGTGGATTATGCCAAGTGAAAAAAGCCACTCCCACGTGATCCCCTGCTGTGCAACTTGTTCACATAACACTCTTCAAATACAGAAATGGAGAAAGAGAATAGAAATTATCAAAATTATAGAAATGGAGAAAGATTAGTGGTTACCATGGAGGTGGGCTAATGCAGGGAAGTGGGTGTGTCTGCAGAGGACACCCAGTGGGGTCCTAGTGGTGGCTGAATTGTCCTGTCTCCTTCCTGTGTCAATGTCAACCTCCTAGTTGTGATACTATCATTTGGCAAGATGTTAGCCTCGGGGAGAGCCGGGCACGGGGCACACGGGGTGGATCTGCATCATTCCGTACCACTACGTAGGAACCTACCATTATCTCAGAAGAAAATGTTTAATTTTTTAAGCACCAGTAATAATGATGGATCTAAATGAAATATACCAAGATGTGAATGGCAGGTATTATGGTGAGATTTCGTTTTTTTCTTTTATTTGCTATTTGTATTTTATATTATTTTCTACCTTGAGATATACTACCTTGTATTATAGTATATTATTATGGTATTTTATTTTCTACCTTGAGAATTTTGGTTAGGAGAAAAAAGGACAAGTTATTTTAACCAAGGAAAATGTTTAAGTAGTTAAATGTGCATCAGTGCAGCACTTAAAGGCAAAAACACAAGGCCCCGAGAGCTGGCGCCTCACCCAGGGTGAGCGGATCATGGGTCCTGACTCTGGGTCACACATGCCTTCTCCTTCCCAGGATTAGCACAGTAAACCCCTCCCTCCGTGGAAGCAGCTCAGACTCGAGCACTTTCCCTCATCCCCCCCCCCCCCAACCCTGAGAGGCTGCCTTTAAACAGAGAGAACCACAAACAGCGAGCAGCCTCCTGGCTCCTGGACTTTGGAGAGCCTCAGTCTTCTAACCTGTCAAATGGGGAGAACAGAGCACCCTGCACCCTTTTTCCTGGGGACCCCATAACAAATGACCTCATGCTGGGTGGCCTGAACGAATGCAAAGCTCCAAAGGACAATCCATTTTTACCTCCTCCATCTTCCGGGGCTCCCAGCACTCCTTGGCCCCTGGCAGAGTCACTCCCGCCTTTGCCTCCACCTCCACGCAGCCTCCATCTGTGCCCAAATCTCCCTCTCCTTTCTCTTACACAGATGCCTGTTGTTGGATTTAGGGCCCACCCTAATCCAGTATGACCTCATCTTAGCTAATGACACCTGTAAAGACCCTATTTCCGAATGGGGTCACATTCTGAGGTTCCTGGTAGACGTGAATTTTGGGGAGACACTAAGCAACCCAATTTACCATGTCTGGAGAAAGTTAAGTGAACAGAATTTACGTAAAAGTTTTCTATCAACTTTCAACATTTGGCTGGTATAAACTGAGAAGATGGCTAAGTGGTTAGTAATCATGCTGTTTCCTTCATCACCACTAGGAAATGGTTTCCTCCTGTCCCTGGTACTGATGAGGGAGGAAGAGGGAAGGGGAGGAGAGGAGGGAGGGAGGGAGGGAGAATGAGATCATGAGCCGTAAAGTCAAAGAAGTTCCTGTTTCCTTCACTCAATCCCCGACTCGGCGAGGAAAATGCTGTTATTGGGAGATGGAAGGAGATGGTGGAGAGGCCTCTGTGGGTGACTCGGTGCCGCACAGAGATGGCAGTTGGTGGGAGCTCTTCTCTGCACCCACCCTGCCCCATCTCAGCGTCACTCGTGGTACTGCATGGTCTGAGAAAGAGAAAATTAGGAACCGCAGTCTCCCAGAAGGGAAAATCCTGCTTGGTTTCCAGGCAGGCGGCTTAGGCACTTCCAGATGTATGCCTCTCCCCTGCCGGAACCCTCCACACTGTGGGAGGCCCCTCACCCTCCTGGCTCCATCGCTGGCACGGGCCTCAGAGGGTCTCCCTGGGGCCCTGACTGCCCCCTTGCTGCTCTCTGATGACACCCTTGGGCCTCTCCCTCTCCCTCTCTGCTGCTGGGTGATTGTTCTGAAATGCCCCTGGGCCACAGTCCCCTGGTTAACCAGCTGCCTTGGCCAGCCCCACACTCCAGGCAGAATCTCCAGGGCAGAACCAGGCCTGCTCCCCTGGGGTCCCCAGAGCCCACTCATTTCAAGGAAAAGAGGGCGGGAATGAATGAATGAGTGAGTGAATGAGCCACTCTGGCCCCTCAGCTTCAAGGCCCACTCCTGAGTGGCTACATGGTGTTTCCCTGCAGGGCGACGTCCTGACCACCAAGTACCAGGTGGACCTTGGGGACGGCTTCAAGGCCATGTACGTGAACCTTACACTGACCGGGGAGCCCATCCAGCACCGCTATGAGAGCCCCGGCATCTACCGCGTGTCCGTCAGGGCAGAGAACATGGCGGGCCACGATGAGGCAGTGCTCTTTGTCCAGGTCAACTGTAAGTTTATCGCCCCTTTGAGGCCAAGGGTCACTCCCTTTGAGACAGAGAAACTGGCTTTGGGGGAAACACAGGGACTCCCTCGGGACTGCTCTAGGTCCCTGGTACTCAGGACAGTGAACCCAAGGGCAGGGAGGCTGTGCTCAAACTCGCACCCCGATGACCCATACAATAGTAGGGCAGTGCTGGGAGCTGGCAGTGATGTTGATGATAGCGGTGGCAGTGGTGGTGGTGATGGTGGTAGTGGTGATACAGGTGGTGATGGTGGTGACGGTGGTGGTGATGATGGTGATAGCAGTGCTGGTGATGGTGGTGATGGTAGTCATGATGATTATAGTGGAGGTGGTAGTGATGATGGTGACATTGGTGGTGGTGTTGGTGATGGTGGTGATAATTGTGGTGAGGATGGTGATGATGGTAGTGATGGTGGTGGTGATGGTCGTGATGGCAGTGATGATGATGGTGGTGGTGATAATGGTGGCAGTGGTGGTGGTGATGGTGGTGATGGTGGTGATAGGGTGGTGGTGATGATGGTAACAGTAGTGGTAGTAATGGTGATGTTGGTGGTGATAGGGTAGTGGTGATGGTGATTGTGGTGATGTTGGTGATGGTGGTGGTGAGGATGGTGATGATGGTGATGGTGGTGATAGTGATGGTGGTGGTGGTGATGATGGTAACAGTAGTGGTAGTAATGGTGATGATGGTGGTGATAGGGTGGTGGTGTTGGTGATTGTGGTGGTGTTGGTGATGGTGGTGGTGAGGGCAGTGATGATAGTGGTGGTGGTGATAGGGTGGTGGTGATGATGGTAACAGTAGTGGTGGGGATAGATGGTGGTGGTGGTGATAGTAATGGCAGGATGGATGGTGGTGATGGTGGTGATGGTGATGGTGGTGGTGATGGTACTGGTGATGGTGATGGCAGTGATTATGGTGGTGGAGGTGGTAGTGATGATGGTGACAGGGGTGGTAGTTGTGATGGTGGTGGTAGTGATGCTGGTGGTGGTGGGGGTGGTGATAGTGGTGGTGGTGATGGTGATGGTGGTGGTGATGGCAGTGATGATGATGGTGGAAGTGGTGGTGATAATGGTGGCAATGGTGGTGGTGATGGTGATAATGGTAGTGGTGTTGGTGATAGTGATGGTGGTGATGGTGATGATGGTGGTGATAGGGTGGTGGTGATGATGGTAACAGTAGTGGTTGGGATAGATGGTGGTGGTGGTGATAGTAATGGCAGGATGGATGGTGGTGATGGTGGTGATGGTGATGGTGGTGGTCATGGTACTGGTGGTGGTGATGGCAGTGATTATGGTGGTGGAGGTGGTGGCGATAATGGTGACAGTGGTGGTAGTTATGGTGATGGTGGTGGTAGTGATGCTGGTGGTGTTGGTGATGGTGGTGATAGTGGTGGTGGTGACGGTGGGGGTGGTGATAGTGGTGGTAGTGATAGTGGTGGTAGCAATTAAGTTGCTTGTGACAGTGATCACTAAGTGGCCTCTGAAATGAAATAACTCTGGCCTTTTTGGGTCCCCACAGCCCCCCTGCAGGCCCTCTACCTGGAGGTGGTTCCTGTCATTGGCATCAACCAGGAGGTGAACCTCACAGCTGTGCTGCTTCCCTTGAACCCCAACCTCACTGTCTTCTACTGGTGGATCGGCCATAGCCTGCAGGTGCGCTGGCTGTGCCCCCACTCAGCCCTTCTTCCTGCCGGCTCCCCACAAGGTGCACAGTAAAGCAGAGCACGGCCCCAGGTTTTCAGCAGAAGGAACCAGTGTAGGGTGCACTCCTCACCTTTGGGCCCCTCCTGGGGCATTTGAGAGGGACACACCGCCCGTGGGTGCCTGTTCAGGGCCCATCTGCTCAATGGTGCCAGATGAGTCAGACTAGACCCTGCCTCTTCCTGGGAAAGAGATGGGAACATGGTGGCTGACTTGAGTTGGGGGTGGTAGAAGTGACGGGGACGGGTAGGTGGGCTGCATGAGAGCTCCTGGAAAGGAGAGCATTTGCAGTGAGAGGCTCAGGGAAGGCTTTACAGAAGAAGAGGTCAAGGGGCCTCAGAAGCCTCACTCAGAGGCCTGGGTTGTACCCTGTCTGCAGTGGGGAGCCACATATAGTCCTTGAGCAGGAGAGAGTCCAAATTAGCAGAATGCCTGGACTGGGGGCAAGACCCAGTGAGGGGTATCTTCCACTCATTCAGCAAACAGCCCAGCACCACCAGGAAGGAAGCCCCCTACCAGCAACTGACCACCCTGACACAGAGGTCCAGCAAGGGGAGGGGCTGTGGGCTCTGGATTATGTTTCTCTAGAATGGGGAGGGTCTGAGAAGGAGCTCAGGGTCTGGGTTCAAGTCTCGGCTCTGCCACTTCCAGCTGAATGCTCCATACATGTCACTTCACCTGGCAGAGCCTCCGCCTCCACATCCACACCTATGGGGGTGGCGTCTCCTGTCTCTGCGGCAACATGGCACTCCCCCCCCACCCCGCTGAGTGTGCACCATCCCCATGGCTGGGTCCTGAGCTGGGCACTGGCTTGGTGCCATGGATGACGGAGCCATGGCTCATCCACACAGCTGTGGCCATATGTGGGGATGGGAAGATCACATGGTCAGCGAGTGAAGGCCCTCCTAAATGCCTGTGGGGGGCGGGCCTGGAGAGCTGCGAGAAGGAAGGGGGGTGCTGGGATCTCATGTTCGTGCTGTGCTGGCTTATAACCGGGTGCCTACAAGGTCAGGGTTTCGAGACCAACCTGGCTAACATGGTGAAACCCTATCTCTACTAAAAATACAAAAATTAACCGGGCATGGTGGTACATATGTCTGTAGGCCCAGCTACATGGGAGGCTGAGGTGGGAGAATACTTGAACCCAGGAGGCGGAGGTTGCAGTGAGCCAAGATTGTGCCACTGTCCTCCAGCCTGGGCAAAAGAACAAGACTCCGTCTCAAAAAAAAAAAAAAAAAAAAGAACCAGCTGCCCGTCCCGTACCTCCCTGGGTGCTGCCACCACAGGACGTCCATAACAGGCCCATTTGCTGATGGGAACAAGGGGACAGCAATGCTCTCAGTGAGGCAGCAACCATAGGCCAGCGTCCCCCGTGGCCGCTGCCTCACTCAGCCAGACCCCTGAGCCCTGCTGTGTCCCTGCAGCCCCTCCTTTCCCTGGATAATTCTGTGACAACGCGGTTTTCGGACACGGGCGACGTGCGTGTGACGGTGCAGGCCGCCTGTGGGAACTCGGTGTTGCAGGACTCCAGGGTCCTCCGTGTGCTGGGTGAGTCCTTCCCAGGGTCTGGCAGCACGGCCTCTGCGTCTCTGCTACAGTCCAGGAGGCCAGGCCACATGGGTCTCATAAGCCATGAATTTGCTGGTCACCCTGGGTGGCCCTGAGGTGGGGAGGGAGGGGCTGGATAAACACAGCCCTGCCCTGGCTGTGTGGCCTGGGCAAAGTCTCCCAGTCTCTCTGGCCTCAGTTTCCCCGTCTGTAAAATAAATACTGATAAATCCTTTGTCCCAGGATACTCATGGGACACAACACACCAGGGAAAAGGTCACCCAGCAGCAAGACAGCCAGTTTTGGGCACGGGCTCTGCCTGCCTCCAGGGCCTCTGTCCTCTTGGCACCTCCGGCCAAGCCTGAGCATTGTCTCATAATTGCAGCTTAAAGAGGACTCCTGTTTGTAGAAGCACTGAGCCTCCTTTTCTGAATCTGCATCCTTATTTATCTGTGGGAGATATTTACAATACCAATTGGTCCTAAGACTGAAGGAGACCCCCCCCTTGTCAAGGAGGCAGATCTCATTGCCACCATCATTAAACCCTCGTTTTGCTTTAAGAACAGCCTCTACTGTGGACAGCAGCCATCAGTTAAATATTTAGTTGGACAAGTGTACAGAGGTTTGGGCTGCCTACACAGGCCCCTCATACCCTGGAGGAGGCTGCCCTTGGCTACTCTTCATTCATTGCTGGGCTGGGAGCTTTGCAAAGGCCATCACCACCCTCATTGTAAGATGTTGGGTTTGCAGTTCTCAAAGCTCTTGTCCCTTGAGTGCCTCAGCCCTGCACAGCCTCCTCCCACTTTACATGTGAGAAAACTGAGGCCTGAGAAGTAGAGATGTTAGAATGTAGCTCTGAGGCCCCTGATGACTTTAAAAATGGGCTCTGAGCCATGGACCATGGGAAATGTGGGAGAAGGAGAAGAAGACAGGGCCCCTGCTCACAAGGGACTCTTAATCTGCTGGGGGGACCAGCCAGTTGAAGTCCATGGGTCCCTGATGGGTGAGAGGCTGACCCCATAGGGTGTGTTCATCCTTGTGAGTCAAGGAGGCAAATCTCACAGAGCAGGCTCCGCGCACACCAGGCCTCCCTCCTGGGTCAGCGCGTCTTTGTCATCGTCACAGGCATCTTTGTCGCTGCTGTTATAAGATGGCAGCCAGTGACATGGGTCCTGTCTGGGACAGACCACCACTGCTGGCCTCCAGGGAAGGAGTTGGTTTCCAAATACAAAATCAGGGCTGCTCTCGGCCTGCTTGAGAAGATGATGGGACTGCTGGGCCCTGGGATCTGAATCAAGGGCCTCCTGGGACCATCCAGGGCATGTGGCTGCCCCTGATCCCCACCCTGGAGCCATCTGAGCCAGGCTGTTCAGGACTGACCAGTCTGCCTTCTCTGCCTCTTTCCAGATCAATTTCAGGTCGTGCCTCTGCAGTTTTCCAAGGAGCTGGATGCCTACAACCCCAACACGCCTGAGTGGAGGGAAGACGTGGGCCTGGTGGTCACCCGGCTGCTCTCCAAGGTGTCCACCCAGAGCTTGGAGCCTCCCCAGCCCTGCAGCGCTTCTGGCATCCAGAGACAAGGAGAGGCGGGTGGCACTGCCCCTGCACACGATGCTCTGGCCTTTGGGCTAGCTGGGGGTGTTGAAAGCTGTGGGTGGGGGGTAGGCAGCACTGCCCTCGTTCAGGGGGACCTGCAGCTGGAGCGCCACCTTACAGGGGAGGGACAGGCACCCTCCACGCACACAGTCCAGGGATCACCTGCCATTTGCGGGAGACCCCGCTGCCATCCTCCAGTGCTCCAGAGTCTCTTTAAAGCAATTTTCCTTCATTCACTGAACTTCTCTTCTGGGCCAGACACAAAACTGAGAGAAGGACCCAGTGTGCCCACTGCCCTCAGGGAGCTCCCGGGAGGCAGACATCAGGGTGGGCTGTAGCACGCCCACGGCCCTTGGCTCCCCTGTGAGAGAGGACCAGTCCTCTAGAGCCATCTGAGCCTGCCACAGGCTGAGGCCTCTGTAACTGGGCTCCTTCCTGTGAAGAATGCTGGTAAAAGGGTCCTGGGCACTGAAGGATGAATAGGGGTTTGCCAGATGGAAGTGTGTTGAACAGGACTTCCAGGAGGCAGAGGCACCTACATGAGCAGCACCTATGGGTTGAGAGCATTCTCTGTGGGTGTGCGGCCCTGGCTGGGCCTGGCGTGTTGGGGAGTGGGAAGGGAGAGGTGGCCAGAGTCAGTGGGGCCAGGTCACAGACCTGGAATGGTGTGGTCAAGAGCCTTGTCATGGAGGACATCAGCCAGGGAGGAAGGTGCTGGCTCGCTCTAGTCATGGTCTGAAGAATGGACTGAGGGCCAGGCCTGGCCAAGGGGAGGCCAGTGTGTGGGCACAGGGCCTGAAGAGCAGGGCTGAGGGCCCTGGGCAGCTGGGTGCAGGAGGTAGCTCAGGGCACCCTGGGACCCTGGAATGATCCCCATGCCATGCAGGGGTCAGGAATGGTCTGTGGAACAGGTGTCCAGGACTCAGGCCAAGAAGGGAGAGAGGGTATTTGTGGGGGCCCCAGGGTGAGGCAGGGGATGAGGAAGACAAGCGGACCAAAGTGGCTAAACTCTCCCCGCAGGAGACCAGCGTCCCTCAGGAGCTGCTGGTGACCGTGCTGAAGCCGGGGCTGCCCACTTTGGCCGACCTTTACGTGCTCCTGCCCCCTCCCAGGCCCACGAGGAAGAGGAGCCTCTCGAGTGATAAGGTATGTCCTGTGGCCATTGGACTCCCAGGTCCTCCCTGCGCAGCCCAGGGCTCGGGCCATTTACAACAAGCAGGGACATCTCAGTGGCTTATGGCATAAAGGTGTCTTTCTCGCTGCATCACAGTCTGACTCAGCGTGGCTAGACCTCATCCACCTGTGGCTACACCCTCTGGAAGTCGCACAGCCTCTAAGGTCACTGCAGCAGTGGTAGTTGGGGGGAGGGCACAGGCTGGACCACCTCCCAGGGGGACTCGCTCACTTCCTTTCCCATGTCATTGGCTGGAGATGGTCACATGGCCCCAGCCTGACTGCCAGGGGCACTGGGAAATGAGGGTAAGCACTGTCAGGGAGACACCCGAGGATGTGGATTTCAGGGCCGAGCAGAAGTCAGCCCCCATGCAGTTAGCAAATGTCTTTATTGCAAAGGACAGCTTCCAAATAGCCCTCATGGAGGGGATAAAAGACCTCCCATGTGACAGGTGTGGGAAGGGGACTCAAAGATGAACCAGAATCCCTTCACACCCACTAGGGTGGCTAAAATTAAAAAGCAGACAATTTCAAGTATTGACAAGGAAGCAGAGAACTTGGAACCTCTCACGTTGCTGGTGGAAAAGGTTCAGCTGCTGGACAAAACAGGCTGGAAGTTCCTCAATAAGTTATACCTAAGTTACCACATGACCCAGCAAGTCCACTTATGGGTATATACCCAAGAGAAGCAAAAACATACATCCACAGTACATGGATTCACAGCAGCATTACTCATCGCAGCCAAAAAGTGCTCATCAGCTGCTGAAGAAACAAATGGTGGTCCAACCTTACAATGGAATATTCTTTGACCACCAAAAGGAATGAAGCCCTTGACACCTCTGACAGCATGAACGAACCTTGAAAACATGATGCTAAGTGACAGAGGCCAGTTGCAAAAGACCACGTAGTGTGCGATTCCATTCACATTAAATGCCCAGAACAGGCAAATCCTTAGAGACAGAAATAGATGAATGGTTGCCAGGGGCTGGGGGAGAGTGCATGGGGAGTTGCTGCTAAGGCTAGGGGATTCTTTGGGAGAGGATGAAAATGTGCAGGAATTAGGTAGTGGTAATGCTTGCACAACTTAGGGAATATGCTAAAATGCATTAAATTGTACACTTTAAAAGAGTAAATGTTACTATCAGTTTCTAAAAATGAACCAGAAGCTCACATAGCCTGCACTGGTCATGGAGACCGACGTTCACTCAGGTGATCTGGAAGGCATGGCCAGCACAGGGGAAGGACAGTGCACACTCCAGCATGCCACCTGGTGCCACGTCCCATTTTACAGACGTGAGAAGTGTGGCTTGGTGAGGGCCACTGTCAGAAAGGACCAGAGGTGATCAAACAGCAGAAGCACTTCTACACACTAACAGCAAGCTACCTGGAAAAGAAATCAAAAAAACAATCCACTAACAATAGCATCAAAAATTAAAAGTAAAATAAACTACTTAGGAACAAATTGAACGAAGGATGTGAAAACTTGTGAAAACTTAGGAACAAATTGAACCAAGGAGGTGAAAAACTTGTGCACTAAAAGCCATAAAACACCAGTGAAAGAATTTGAAGAAGACACAAATTGATGGAAAGATATCCTGTGTTCGTGGATTAGAAGAATTTATATCATTAAGATGTCCGTACTACATAAAGTGATGTACAGATTTAATGCAAGGTCTATCAAAATTTCAATGACATTTTTCACAGAAATAGAAAAAAATCCTAAAATTTGTATGAAACCACGAAAGGCCTGAAATAGCCAAAGCCATTTTGAGCAAAAAGAAAAAAGCTGGAAGCATCACAGTCCCTGGCTTCAAAATGCACTACAAAATTACAGTAATCCAAACAGCATGGTACTGGCATAAAAACAGACACATAGACCCATGGAATAGAATAGAGAGCCCAGAAATAAATCCATACATGTACGGTCAATTGATTTTCAATAAAGCTGTGAAGAAGACACAATGGAGAAAAGAGAATATCTTCCATAAATATTGTTGGGAAACTGAATATTCACATGCAGAAGAATGCCATTAGATTCTTACACCCTCTACAACATCCAGCTCAGAGTGGATTAAAGACAAATGTAAGACCTGAATCTGTAAAAACACCAAAAGAAAACATAGTGAAAAACTATGCATCAGTTTGAGCAATGCTGTTTTGCAGATGATCCCAAAAGTACATGCAACAAAGGCAAAAACAGACAAACGGGATGATGTCAAACCAAGAGACCCTTGCACAGCCAGAGAAACTATCAGCGGAGTGAAGAGATGACCCACAGAATCAGAGAAAAGATTCATGAAGCATACCTCTGACAAGGGGTTCACATCCAGAATACGTAAGAAACCCAACTCCATAGCCAGAAAACAAGTGACCCGATTAAAAAACGGGCAAAGGAGCCAAGTAGACATTTCTCAAAGGGAGACACAAATGGCCAACAGGTATGTGAAAAACATGCTCACCATCTCGAATCGTCAGGGAAATGCTCATTAAAGCCACAGTGAGACATGGCCTCACACCTGTTAGAATGGCTATTGTCAAAATAGCAGAGCTGACCAGTGCTGTGAAAGGCGGCCGGGTCTCCGAGTTCACCTAGCCCTGGGTAATGACTCAGACCCAGGAAGTAGTGAGGAGGCCAGGAGAAAGTGAGAGGGGCAAGGAGGGAGCACTCCTCTGCGCCAGGCACCTCACACATTTGTCACCACGCAGACCCCGGAGGAGGATGCCCGTGGCCCACAAGGCTGACTGTCTTTTGGCCACTGCCCTCTCCAGCTATAGGTGCCCCTGACCCTGCATCCCTCACCCTACAACCCAGCACCACCTCCTGGGGTATCCCTCCCTCAGACAGGTGTTCTGATTCTCCTGCCCTGTCTCATTCTCTTCTTGGTCTTCCACCTCCAGGAAGCCTTCCCCTGACCACCACTGGGGGATGGAGCCTCCTGGAGCACCCCTGCGTTTCCCCAACTTGGCACACTCCGTGACCTGTATCTCTTTTACATTCCCAACTAAAACAAGAGCTCGTGAAGGGCAGAGCCATGTCTAGGTCACCTTTGTGTCCCGTCCATGGTTCTTGATGAAAGTTCCCTTGTGGGTGATTATTCCCACGGTACAAAGGAGGACACCGAGGCTCAGTGAGGCCAGGTGGCTCGCCCAGCCCCATGGCTCCAGAAGGTCCAAGCAGGACTCACACCTGTCCACCCAGCTCTCCCATCTCCCTCTGGTGGATCCCAGAGCCACCCCCCAACTCTCCCCTACCTCTGGTAGATCCCACCAGACCCCCCTCCCTCTCCCCACCCCTCTGGTGGATCCCAGCAGAACTTGCTCCCCTCCCCTCTGGTGGAGGACACCCCCTCACTCTTCTCCCGGTAGAAGACCCCCTCAACACGTGGAGACCCCTCACTCCCCTCCTGGAGGAGGACCCCATACCCCTCCCCTTTTGGCGGAGGACCTCCTCATGGAGGCCCCCCTCACTGTCCCCTCTGTGCTTGCAGAGGCTCGCCGCCATCCAGCAGGTGCTGAATGCACAGAAGATCAGCTTCCTCCTGCGAGGCGGAGTCCGAGTCCTGGTGGCCCTGAGGGACACAGGCACAGGTGAGCCATGGGGAGCTCCCCTGCAGAACAGGTGGAGGAGGCATCCAGGCCCTGGAGAAGGCATGTCCCTGCAGGGCCCTCAGGCAGATGGCCCGTATACTCCTCCTGGTGGGTGTTCGCCTCTGATGGAACTGAGAACCCACCCAGGTCAGACCCAGGGCCCCACTCTCCTCAGCGGATGTCCCATGGAGCACTGCTCTTACCTGACACCCACGCTTCGGGTCTCAGATCATCTCTGCCCCTTTCCTGACCCACAGAGCTGTCTCCTCGGTCATCAGTCATCCTTTTCCCCTTTGGGGCAAAAGCCTTTGCAGAAGCTGATGAGCTTTTCTCTGCTCTGTGAAGACACCGTGCCCTTGAAACCTGGCAGGTTCACCCCACACCGGCATCAGCATGGCCGGGGAGCTCTGCCCACAGCCTCCATCCCCAGTGGGAGCCAGGTCGAGGGGCAGGAACTTCTCCAAGGCCACACAGGATGCACTCCTGGTCTTTTATGGCCTCTGGCCCCTCTCAGCCACATCAGGAGTGCTGGCCACAGGCATGGAGCAGCCTCCACACCAAGGAGGCTGGGGCAGGGACAGGCAAGGGAAAGGCAGGGACAGGCAGGGGACCGGCAGGGACAGGCAGGGGACAGGAAGGGGTTGAGCTGGGAATGGGCTGGGGAAGGGCTGGGGAGGGAATGGGAATGAGCTGAAGACAGGCAGGAAAGGGGCCAGGGACAGGCAGGGAACAAGCTGGGGAAGGGCAGGGAACAGATGGGATGGGCTGAGGATGGGACAAGGATGGGTGGTGCCCGTGGCCCTCCACTGACAACTGCTTTGCTTGCAGGTGCTGAGCAGCTGGGCGGCGGCGGTGGCTACTGGGCGGTAGTGGTGCTGTTTGTCATCGGGCTCTTTGCGGCAGGAGCGTTTATCCTCTACAAGTTCAAAAGGCAAGGCCCTTGACTGCCCTCATCTGCTGGGCTCTGACCATGGGGCTTAGGCTGCCAGGCCCAACTCACTCAGGCAGATCTAGAAAAGGCCCCAGCAGGGCCTCAGAAGGGAGTGGTGAGAGTTTGTGCCTGTGATGGGCTGCAGTGGGAGGTGCTTGCCTGGCTCTGTACCACCTGTGGGGTCTCTGGAAGAGACGGCCACCACTCGCAACCCAGAGAGCATCACACACCCACTCCTCCACTCTGCCCAGGACATCCCGGCCATCGTCCCGTTCAGCTCCACCCACCTCACGGGGAGGACACTGCCCATCTCACAGACGAGGAAACCGGGCTCGGAGAGGTTGAGCAGTGTGCCCAAGGTCACACAGATGGCCACCCTCAGAGCTGGGACCTGACCCAGGCCCGCCCGCATCCCAGGCTTCCTCGACCGCCCGACCATCCCTTCCCTCCCCTCGAGAGCACCCGATAGCTGCTGAGCTTCCTGCCAGGTGCTCCTGTGGGGTAGGCCTCTGGGTGTCCCCATGAGGGAGCTGCTTGTGCCGAGGCTGGGGTGAGGTGGCAAGAACAGTGTTTATTGGGAGGGGCTTTCGTACCTCTCTTTCCTTCTGAGCCTGTTTCCTGGCTGTGAAATGGGTGTGATCCCCCCACACGGGGACATGTCATGGCCACCCTACAGGGGCTGGACAACCTGAAGTTTCCTGGACGCTAAACCTGGAATGAGCAGAGTGACACAGCGACATCCCCAGACTCCTTCACTGCAAGCACGGCTCCCAGATTTGGCCCTATTGTTTCTCCCCTGCCTGCTGGTTCAGCTCCGGGGCCTCAGTCTCCCCGTCGGGGTCACCCTTGAGGACCATCAAAGGCTACAGCTCACCCCTTCCTTTTGGCTTATTTGGAGGCTTGAGCCCTTCCCCAACACCAAACCCCAGCCTTTCATGGGCCCTGGACTCCCCCAACCCCTCCTCCTGCCCTGGGTCTCACTGTTTTATGCACTGCGGGTCTTTCGAGTAGTAGTTTCATGTGTACCCCCAACAGGCTGGCCCAGGCACTGGGACACAGCACTGACTGTCTGGGAGCGCATCCAGAAGCTCCTTACCCACCTTATTACTCAGTTCCACCCAAAGGGTTGGCCTGCAGCACTCAGAGCTGAACTGGAGAATCTGGGAGGACTTCCCTGAGGAAGTGACTTCTGGTGGGGATCCTGAAGGATGAATAGGAATTTGTGGGGCAAAGAAGTAGAATAAGGTCTGTCCTGTGGTCTTTCCCAAATTCCAAACTCAGAGAGGCACTGGCTTCCCAACAGGTGTATCCAGGGGTTCCATAGGCACTGCAAAATCAAATCAAACTCAGCATCCTCTTCCCCTAAAGCTGGTGCTGAGCAAATGACACTGTCCTCTACCAGGCGCCCAGGCCAGGATCCCACCGCCTTCCCGAGTGCTCTCTCCCTAACTTGTATCCCATGGCCACTGCAAGTGGGGTTTGTCACAGCATGGAGGTGGCAGGGGCGGCCTTTGAGCCCAGGCAGGTGCTGAAGCCAGGCCCCTCACTGCCCTGGAAACAAAAGCAGCTGAAAGTTGGTGCTGACAAGCCCCAGGGCTGTGACTCCAAGCTCTGGGAGCTTGAATGTATTGGGCATAGGTGGAAGTGGCCAATATACTTCGAGGCTCCATCTTACAACAGAGCAACGCCCCATTTAGCCCCAGTGGTCTGAGGCTTTAGGCTCTGGTGCAGCCTGCACCCCCGGGAGCTCCTGGCTTGCTCATGAGCTGGGCTGGGCAGCACTGACAACCCAGTCAAAGCCGTCAGCCACCTGTCCCTGAGGCCCAGCAGGGGCTTGGCCCTCGTCTCTCAAGGCTCTAGACTGAGGGAGCAGAGCTGCTTTGAGCATTTTAATCCAGTGGTGAAGTGTTGCAGCCTGTAGGTGATACTGGCCACCTTCTGTCACCCTCAGAGCTAGTCACAGGTCCTGCCCCACCCCATCCTGCCATCAAAGTGTTTCCAGAGGGCTGGCGGTGTTCATCAACTGCATCTGAGAAAGTTCCCCTCTCCCACGGAGTCTCCGTCCCCTCATCTGTGAAATGGGACCCTGGCCCTGGGTTTTGATGGGACTAAGTGGGGTGTTGTGCATGAAGGAGCCTGTCCCACGGCGGGTCCTGAGCCTGGTCCCAGTGGAGGCAGTGGGGCTGTGCCCACCCTCTCCCTTTCCTCACTGGGAAATCGAGGACAGCACTTCCCCAGGACACCTGGACGGGGCTCAGCAAGTGCCTCTCAGAGCTGGGCCGGCTCGTGCCTCCTGTGGGAATGTGTGCCCAGCCCAGTGGCAGGGTGGCCAGGCGTGGGGGTTGGGGGGAAAGAGGATATAAGGCCCTTTCCCTGCAACACGTCCGTGCTTCGCTTCTCAGGGGAGACGACAGATACACAGTGATCACCCAATGTGTCAGGGCAGAGGGAATCCCAGGGCCCAGGGAGCACACAGGAGGGAGGGCTTCCTGGAGGAAGTGGCTTTGAGCAGAGATGGGCAGGAGGCAAGACTTGGGGCTGGGATAGTCACCTCTGGAGTGCTGTGGGCACCGTGCACCACACTCGATGTGGCCAGGCGGCCCGCAGAAGGCTCCAGGGACAGGCGGCCTGGGAAGCCGCCCCAATCTGAGCCTCCCTCGCCTCTGTCCAGCAGGAAACGGCCGGGGAGGACCGTGTACGCCCAAATGCACAACGAGAAGGAGCAGGAGATGACCAGCCCTGTGAGTCACAGTGAGGACGTCCAGGGCGCTGCCCAGGGTGAGGAGTTTATAGATGATGATCTCGACTCGCAGAGTCTAGGTAACGTCCGCCCCAAACCCACCCCACCCTCCCGCAGGCCACCCCGCTGGGCCACTGCGACCAGCAAAACGCACAGGACCCTGGTCCAGCAGAACTTGCTGGGTCAGTCGGGCCCACTGTGTCCCCTCCATCTGATGAGGGGATGATGCAACCTCTCAGGGCTGCCCCCAGAAATGAAATCCAAGACCTGTGGATGCTGAGGGCCCCATCCCTGGCAATGACCAAACAGCCCCCAACAGCCCAATCCAGGCAGGGAAAGGACGGGAAACAGAGCTGGCTTTGAAAGGAAGCCTGACTCTGGCCTCAGGATGTAGGAGGCCTTTCTCCCACAGCCGATCCCTCGGCACTCCCAGTCCTCCCCTTCACTGCGGTGGTGATTTAGGGAACATCCCACACCTGGACCTGCGGCACCACAATTTACAGTTTACAAAGCATTTCCACTGATGTGATCATGCCCAGGGCGAGAAGACCAGTCAAGTCATCTACGGCTGCATAACAAACCACCCACCTCAGCGGTAGCATCGTTTATGGCCGTTTTCTCTTCTGCTGTCTGGAGGCTCAGCCGGGCTGCTCGCTATCAGGGTCTCTCATGGGGCTGCAGTCAATAGCCGGTGCAGCGATCATCTCAAAGGCTGCCTCACTCAGATGGGACGGCAATTCATCGCAGGCATCAGCTAACCCCTCACCTGGGCCATCGAGCGGGACACCTGCACATGGTCTCGCCGTGTGGCTTGGGCTTCCTCCCAGCATGGCGGCTTTCTTCCAAGAGCATGTGGAATGAGGTGGCCAGGCAGGAGCCACACTCGCTTCAGGGCCTGGCCTTGAAGTCATACCTTGTCACTTGTGTCTTGCCCTGTTCACGTTTGAGGGGAGGGGGCACGGACTCCACCCCTCAGCTGCAGTCAGAGCATGATGCCATCCAGCACAACAGGCACTACAGCTCTTCCTCTGGATGGGGGGTAAACTGAGGCCCAGGAGGCTCTGAGACTTGCCAGAGGGCTGGGAGCCTATGCCAGAGCCGTGGCACCAGCCCTGTGTGCCGTGTTGGGCAAGTGCAGCCGGGCAGTGTGAGCACTTTCCATGCCTGTCTCAGCTGAGCAGCCAAGGAGGCAGGCTCTTCCCTAGGGCTGAGGATATGGAAGTGCAGGGACAGGGACTGTCCTTGCCCAAGGTCACAGCTAGTGGGGAGCTGGAACTCACGTCTTGGCAGACCCCAGGGACCCGGCTTCTCCACTATGGTTCCTATTCTCTTTTAACAATCCCCGTCTGGGCCTGATTTTATGATGATGTCGGCACACACCTCTCACCGTTGCTGGGGGGTTCTGCGGTAGCTTCCGGAGCAGAGGATGACACACAGGAAGCCATAGAGGTCTCGGCACCCCCAGCTGCTGCCACTGCTGTTCTGATGATCCGGCTTGGAGCATCACTCACACCCTGCATCCAGGACGTCCTCAGAATGTGAGCGGCGGAAACCACTGTCCCTACTGTGCAAATTATTGAAAGTGAGGCTCCAAAAGAAGTCGCTCGCCCCAGCCTCGGCCAACCACTGGCTGACCTTGGAGCTAGATCCCGGCCAGTCAGACTCCAAAGCCTGTGACCTTCACACTCTCTTGAGAGGGGTTAGGGACTGGCCACGGTTCCTCTCTGCCTCCCCTGTGCTATCTCCAGCCCCTCCCCAGGACTGTCTGCTCCAACCTCGGTGGGGGTCTCTTGTCTCCAGCATCGCCAGCCCAGGTGGGTTCCTCTTGGTGCGATGCATCCGTAGCCTTGGAAACATCACAGGAACCATGTACTTCACTCTATGTCAGGCCCCAGCTCAGCGCCTCCCAGACACCATCTGACTTCCCTGAGGCAGACGTCGACATTGCATCCACTGCACAGATGAGAAAGCTAAGGCTCAGAGCTGTTACTCAACCTCCCCAGGTCACTTAGTGACAGGAGGTGGAGCCGGGCTCAAGCCTGACTCAGTGGCTGTACAGCTGTGTGCCCCCCGAAGGCCCCAGGCCATGGGTGAGCGGCCTACAACTCTAAAGACCCCTCCACTGGTCTTGCTCCTGCCAGGGCAGGAGGTGGTCTTGGAGCTCCCCCTCCTGCAGGCGGCGTCACCCCCACGCTCACCCCCATGATGGAGGCAGCTGTGAGGTCCTGAGAGAACCCGGGCCTTCTCAAGTGGACAGAGGGCACAGGGTCTCAGAAAGACAGGGCTCGGCTTCCCAGCCCCCGATGGCTGTTTGCTTCCAAGCCCCTAAAGAGTAATCCTAGTGGGGTAGTAAGATTAGTGCAGCCAAGCCCTTGGTCCACGCCGCCCTTGCCAGTGCAGCAGCCACACTTCCCCGTCTAACCCACGACAGTCCTTTGAGGGGTGCAGTTGACCCTCATTAGAGATGACGAAGTCAAGGCCCAGCCAGGTGAAGGACAGGCGAGGACTCAGACGAGGACTCAGGCGTGGCTGGGCTGTGCCGCGGGTGCTCCCAGCCGTGTATCCTGGTGCCCTTGAGGCGGGGCAGCTCTGGGTCCTGGGTCCTCGACCCATCCTCTTGTCTCCTAACCAGCCCCCACCCGGGATGCTCAGACCACTCCTTGGCACTGACATTCCTATGCCCCCCTCTCTCCCACTCTCGCCTCCTGGGGCCTCGCCACTCTACGCCCTGCAGCGTCCACTGCCAGGAGGGGGCGGAGCCTCAGCCCTTCTCGCACCCCCTTGCTGCCGATGCCAGGGGCGACCGGCACGCAGGTCAGTGGCTGTAGCAGGCTGGGGCCGGCCTGGGCCTCACCTCTCAGGCCCTCTGGGGCCCACTGCTTGTGGTGGCACCGGGAGAGTCCATTCCTCAGGCACCCACCTAGGAACCGTGGAGACCCACCTGCACCTTCACAGGCTGAAGGAACCCAGGGAGGCCCCACTGCACGTTGGCTCGAGGCGCTGGCTGAGGCCACCACCGTGGCCCCGTCTCCAGCCCCGGCCGAGGGCTTGTGCTCAATGGACCTGCGTCTCTTCTGTTTCCTAGGCAACCACTCGGGCGTGGTCCTGAGCATCAACTCCCGAGAGATGCACAGCTACCTGGTGAGCTGATGCCGCCCCAGCATCCGTCGTTTCACCCACGGAGGGCACGGAACCACCAGTGAAGCCGGCGGCTGGACTGGCGCCCCTCAGAGACCTGCGGAAAGCCCCCTCCCCGAGTCGTCCCCACACCAGGCGACAGGCACCACCCCCTCTGATAAGTCGAAGCCCGCCCAGGCCCACGGGGGCCCACGGGACCCCCCAGACATGGCCCTGCCCCTATGGGACACCAGGCCTGACTCGGGCAGGTTCTGCCCCCAGACCCCACACACGGCCGCCCCACGTGCTGTCACTCAGGCCGAGGCCTGACTTCTCTGGGCTGAGGCTGGTCATCCTGGACCCCGCCCAGTACCGCGGGCTGCAAGAGCTGTGGACCCGTTCGGACACTGTGTTACGGGCTCCTTCCCCGCAGAGGCCGGGGCCTCCCTGACTTTGCTTCTTCACTCCCACCTGTGTGGCCGCCCAGTCCCTCTGTGGGAGTCCGGGAGCCAGGCCCTCCTAACACCACACCACCCTCCAGGGCCCCCTGCCCTCCGGCTGGGAACTGCAGCTGTGTAAATGCCTCTCTAGGTAGCTGTTGGCGGTGGGGGGGGTGTCTCACTCTCCGTCTTTATAGCCAGCGGTAGCCATGGGGGTTGCTCTGTCAGAGCCCCGTCCTCGGGAGCCCCTTTCCCTGAGTGCCCAGGGCGCCTCCTCTGCCCAGAGGGGCAGCAGCTCTCTCCCTGGTTCTCCCCAGGGCAGATGGGGTGGGGTGGGCTCAGGGCCCAGTGCCCGTGGTTCCTCACTCCTGCCACCAAGCAGCATCATCCTGCAGGCTTCTCCCACCTGATGGCTCTTCTCCCACCGCTCTGGGCTCTGGAAGGAGCCAGAAGCCCCCAGAAAGGTGGGTGGTGGAGACGGCTCTGGATGCACGAGTTTGCTGCAGTTCCTTGTAGGCGAAGGGACCCTGGTGGAAACCCAGCTGGGAGAGGCTGAGGATGGCAGGGTTGGAAGGGCCATCAGTGTGCCCCTCATTTTCAAGAAGGGGAAACTGAGGCCCAGGGAGGAAAGTGACTGAAGGTCACAGCAGAGGTGGCCCCTAACCCAGCCCTCTGCTCCCCTGTGTGGTGCGGTCTCCATACCCCCCCGAGTTTCCTAGAATCAGGGATGTTAGTGTAAGTCTACACATAGGAATATGGGGGGTGGGGGGTCACCTTTTGCCTTGAAATGGGAAGTCAGTAGCCCCTTCCTCCTCCCCATCCTCCCCCTCCTCTCTGGCAGGGCTCTCAGATGACCGTGGCCTCCCCTTCAGAAGGGGAGAACGCCAGAGCCCAGGCTGGTACGCACTGGCTGGGGGTGAATCCGAATGAAGGTGCAGACGTTCTCCCATGCACCATGTCTGAGCTTGGGGGTATCACCCCATTTTCCCTAGAAAAGAAACATGGTCCATTAGAGGGGAAAGCCCAGGGGTCAATCTTCACGCCCCAAACTGTGCCCGGTGGGGAGGAGGCATCTGCTCCTTGTTGAGTAAACCACCTATGGAGACTGGAGCCTCATGTCCCTGGGTTGGGGGACGTCCAAGGCCACAGGACAAGGGGAGCACCCTGGGCTACACAGGCGTGGAGGTGTCCCCCACCCTGCTACCTGCCCCCCAGACCCAAAGCTCTCTCCCCATCCTGCCTGCCCACCTGGGGCTCTTGCGCCCCCTCCACCCCCACCACCGCCAGAGGCGGCCCTCCAAGTTGTCCTCAAGGTCCTCCTGGAGATGGGATCTGGGACACGGGTCATGACTCTCTGGGACCTTGCCACAGCCCCCACTCCCCTGCTCGCAGTCTGCAAGGATGCCTTTGCAGGGACTTTCATCCTGCTGGCCACCCCAGTCACACTTGTCCCTGGCCAGCAGGCTGCCTGCGAGCGTCAGGCACACAGGGACAGCCATGGCGAGCACAGCGCAGGCCCGGGGCCCAGGGGCAACATGGAACCCTGGGAACCGCCCTCCCCCTTCGTTCACAGTGCCTGCGGTAGCCACTCGAGGTCTCTGGCCTTCCTTGACCACTCTGTTTAATTCCCTCAGCTGTTTGGGTAGGGTTTTCCCCTTAGTTATTTGTCGTTTTCCTGTATTTTATGTTAATATTTCTATTAAGAACATTTTGGGCATGTGGACCCAAGCACCTGGGAAGGAGGTGGCATCTCAAACAGCCTGATACGCTCCCGTCTGTGTCCCCATGGAGATCGAGCCAGTGGCTGTCCCTGGTTGTAAATTCAAGGGTCTGCATATTTGACATTCAGGTAGACACGGGCACCTGGGAGCAAGGCCATCAGCTGCCATGCAAATAACAAAGAGACAATGCATTCCTTCTTATTTTCCCTTTTTAAAAATTGATGAATCATTTGTGATGCTTTTAACAAAGATTAAATGAATTTGATCAGCTTTTGCCTTATTGTGAAGGTACTTTCCTCACTTCCCGAAATGCACATGGGCGCACACACAGGCCCCTAGGATCCTAGTCCCAGAGGTGAGGTGGCTGAGGACCTTGTGCAAGGGACAAGGACCAGGCCCTACATGTTGGGACGTTGGGGGAGGCTGCACATGGCAGTGGCCTTCAAATTAATGATCTCCCCGGTCGGCTCTCAAGCACTTTCACACATGTGGGCTCACTCTGTCACTCAAGGCCAGCAGAAGCGGAACCAGAAGTGTCGGCCAATTTTCCAGAAGAGAAGCAGAGACCCCCAGAGGCTGAGGGCCTGGAGGTGGTGGAGCACAGTCCCACAGCTGATGGGACTCCTTTATTTCTGAAATGTCATTTGCTTTAGTCTTTGAATTGACAGAAGGAGGCATGGACTTGTCTATCCCAATGGATGCTCCAGCCTCAAAAACTGTGCGTTCACTATAGCTAGTGACTGAGTGTCCACACCTTCTCTGAAGCTTCAACTGTAATAGCTGGAAAAGAACACTCTTTCTTCTCACTCTTGTCTTACATGATTAGAGAGAGAGATGGATGGATGAACATACTTTACCGATGTGTTCACATTCACTAAGTGGTCCCCAAGCCATTTCTGGGAAGAATGAGTTTGCAATTGCCTAGTGGCTGCTCAGAGGGAGAGAGCTGGCAAGGGGCTGACAGCAGACGCCCTGGCATCCCAGTGAGCCTCTGCTGAGAAGCCCTTTCCCCGGGAACCGTTGTCCCAACCAAATATGGTCAACTTGCACGTGAAAGTATTTTAAGAGCAGTAATAAAACAAGGCATTCTTTTCACAGCATGGAGTGATGGCGATTCTTGCACACAAGTCAGCGCAGGGTGGGGAGCAGGGAATTGTCCCCAGGTGTGACTGCTGAACCATGTCCAGTTTGCGGGGATGAAATAGACCCACTAAGGTGTGGTAGAGCGGCACCCTTCACACACACACACACACACACACACACACATCTACCTCCTTCTCTGGGCCATGACATGTTCTTGTGGAGTAAAAACTGTGGTTTTCAGCATCAACTTCCTGCCAGATCTGATGCCTCTTTGAACTTGTGCCAGGCCTTGGGCTCGGCTCAGGGCCTGGGGCAGCGAATGGATGTGACAAGGCCCCTGGGCCTTGAAGGAGACTCAGGCTGGGTGAGGTGGACGATGACTGCACAGCTCAACCAGGGAGGACCTGGCCCAGCTAAAAGTCCCTAGTCCAAAGCCACGATTGAGCTGGGCACAGGATGAGTGGAAGAGCTCGTGAGAAGATGGAAAGGAGCTGGATGCCCAGGGTTGGTGCAGTGCAGAGGCCAGCAAGGGGTGTGTGTGTGTGCTTGTGTGTGACCAGGGACAAAGAGAAAGAGTGTGAACATAGCAGTGTGTTTTGGAGCCCTTTACATGTGACCATTTGATTCCCTTGTGCTGACTGCCAGGACTCAGGGAGGAAGTGAGAATCCCTCAGCCACCCTGTTTGACAATTTCCATTCCCACTTTAGTGCGCCAGACTCTGTGAGTGTCTTCTCCCTGGGAAAAGCTAGTGAGTGTGGTGAAGGCTTCATGCTCCCACAGCATCCATCTGGAACCTTTGCTGGAATAATCTCCCCAGCTGGTGGCAGGAGGCCACGTCTAGACAACGGGAAGGACCATGATGGAGCTAACGAAGATGTCACCTGTTTGGATGACGGAGCTAATGGAGGGGTCACCTGTTCAGATGATGGAGCTAACAGAGGTATCACCTTTTCAGATGATGGAGCTAAGGGAGGCATCACCTGTTCAGATGACAGAGCTATCGAAGGTGTCACCTGTTCAAGTGATGGAGCTAACAAAGATGTCACCTGTTTGGATGACAGAGCTAATGGAGGCGTCACCTGTTCGGATGACAGAGCTAACAGAGGTGTCACCGTTTCAGATGATGGAGCTAAGGGAGGCATCACCTGTTCAGATGACAGAGCTAACGAAGGCATCACCTGTTCAAGTGATGGAGCTAACAGAGGCATCACCCGTTCGGATGACAGCAGCAAAGCATGCCTATTGGCTCTGCATTTGTAACATGCCACACGATGCTGTTTGGCCTCTTCTCCAATCTGAGCTCCATGTAGACAGGGCAGGTACAAGCAGCCAGGTCACAGATGAGGAGACCAAGACATCCCAGGGGGCTGGGAAGGGGGCAACAACTTTTAACTGAAATATGGGGCATTGCTTGAAAGCTCCAGCTAAACCCCAAATTTGAGGTAGCCTTGAATTTAGTGTCCAGAGTCATTTGGGAAACAACACATCTCAGAGGAACAGAGAGAAACATGCGATGTCATGGACATGTTGTATCATGTAACATGTATCACGACATGTTGTATCACCTCAAAGATCTGACACGCTCAGTCCTTTGGTTCAATGGGGGAAACAGAAATGCCTGATGATGGAAGATTCCGACAGTCAATCACAGTGGCTTCTCCTGAGGCCTCCTTGCAGTGGGGGAGTTGGCCACCAGGGCCGTGGGGCGGCTCTCGGAGAAGGGGCTGGGCAAGGAGCATTCTGTGTGCCCAGCAGGCCCAGAGAAGGGCAGCCATCTCATTTCTCAGTCACGTGGTCCCAGAGGCCCCTTTCTGTGGCACACCCGTGACCTCTCCAGAGGACTCCAGCACACAGGGATGTGCCCCCAGAAGGCACTGTGAGGATGCTGCTTCTGAGGCTGCTGTCAAGACCGGCACCCATTTCCACGGGCATTGGTGCAAAATCAGGATTGGTGGCCAAGAGGAAGTGGCCGCTAGCATCCAGAGGCACTGGGCACTCCCAGCGGTGCCCGGGCTTTTCCCCCGTCCAACACACACAGTGTCACCAAGCACCAACATAAGACAAGGCCGCTCCAGGATGAAGATGAGTCAAGACAAAAGTGAGACCACCGTGCAATCAGACCACACAGGAACATTGTCCAACCCCTCAGAAATGTGTAGACACCTCTCCCTGCTGAGATGGGTGAGGGCTGCTGTGCCACTGGCCGGGCTCCTGCCTCCCCTGAGTCACCCCTCCCTCTAGCTAGAGAAGATTGATTGAGACACCAGATCCTAGCATGACCCCGCCTCCTCACAGCCCCCAGTCCAGGGCCAAGCCCAGCTTCCTTGAGTCCCCTGCCAAATCGCCTCCCACTGCCCACACCTGACAATCATCAGGCCCTTCTAACCCCACTGAGACGCCCAGGTTCTCCTCGCTGCACTGAGTGATAACCCAGCCTGCTCTGCTACAGGTGAGCTCCGGGGGTCCCAGGCTGGGAGGCACGGACAAAGTCCTCTTTTAGTGGGGTGGGGTGGAACTGGGGAGGAACCAGTGTCTGTACGTGGGCAGCACAGACCCACGCAGCAGGAGCAGCCAGATGGAAACCCACGCCAGCCCAAGCTCAGCTCTAACGAAAGCCGGGGAGACGCAGCCACCTCTGCACACGTGGGTTTGGGGAGGGCAGGGTTCCTGATTTCCCCACCCGTCCTAGCCACGCCCAGAGTCCTTAGGCAGGAAAACGTGGCATGAACCTGGGGCTGCCGGAATGATTGCCAAGCACTGCCATTTCCAATGGGGCTTGGTGGCAATGGCACTTCACAGCTGTCCCCAGCTTCTGCTGGGCCTGGCATGTTCCCATCCACCGGGATGTCTCCTGCAGCCTGCACAGCCTGGGGGCTTTTTGCAGTTGAGTGAGTTCAGACTTGCCAGTTCCAGGCTTTCAGTGGCACCAGCCCAGGCATTTAATAATGTGTGCCCAGGACCCAAGGCCAATTCTCCCGTGGGGCCACACTGCCTGGTCCAGGGCCTGAGAAACCAGGCGGTCAGAGGCCCTGTGAACTGACACAGGCAAGAACAGGGAAGGAGCAGGCCTGGGTGAGAAATTAAAACTTCTCTTTTGGAGTCGTTAAGCTGGGGGCACCTGTCTGTCGGATGCCTATGTTCTCCGGAGCCATTGGCTGCGTGAGTGTGGCCCTCAGTGGGGAGAGGTCTGAGCTGAGAAGGAGCAGCTACCCTGCAGAGTGGGCGCCCAGGGGAGAATGTGGCATCCAGGGGGTGGTGAAGCCACACTGCCGAGTGAGGGGTGCTCACAGGCTGCAGAGAAGCTGAGTGGATGATCCGGCCAGACGAGGCCTTCAGGGGCAGGAGGACAGAGACGGCTCAGGGCGGGTGGAGGGAATCGCGGAAGGCGGGGGAGAAGACAGCCAGCATGCATGATAACACTATCTAGAAGTTTCTCATAACTCAGGAGCAGAGAATTGGGGCAGCGGCTGGGAGTGTGTGGCTGGGGATGGTTTTGGGAAGAGAGCGGTGCGCGGAGGAGACTGACCCAGCAGACATGGAGAGACAGGTGGTGCAGGAGGGGGCGGGCCTATCCCAGGGCAGGTCCTGGAGGGGCCAGTGGCATAGAGCCCGCAAACAAGCAGAGGGGCTGGCCAAGGCAGAAGCCGGAGCTGCATCCCTCGGAACAGGCCCAGGAAGGCGGAAGCAGAGGCTGCATCCCTCAGAACAGGGGCCCAGGAAGCACTGAGTCAGTGGTTTCTCTTCAGACGGCTCTTGTGTTCTCAGGAAAGTGAGAAGCACCAGCGTTGCTGAAAGCGAGGCTGGAGGGGGCCGAGGAAGCAGGAGGAGGTGTGAAATTGTCATTAGGAAAAGTGAGAAAGTGGATAGACCAAGGGAGGTAATAAAATTGCCGCAGGGTGAAGCCCCCACTGGAGATTTGGGTCACAGGGTTTAATGCAAAGCCTTCAGTGTGGCTCTGTTTCTCCCAGCCACAGTCCACCACTCGGGGACAGGGGCAGGTGGGTGTCCTCAGCTCCCAAAACCGCGGCAGCAGCTCCAGACTCAACACCTTCTTCTCATAAAGAGACACTGATCAGGTCACACGGCCGTCCCAAAAAGAATCCCTGTGGCTCGCTGTTCTACTCTAAAATCACATGCTCCCCTAACCCTCTAAGCCACAGGTAGGGCCTCACCCTGGCAGCTGAGAAACAGGAAGACTGCTTCCACACATAGACGAGGAAGGCAAGACAGCCAGGGCACCAAGTGATAGCTACCACGTGGCTCTGCACTTGGGACAAGGAACAACTACAAAATGCAGCCAGAAATAAATGCTCCAGTGACATGGGTTTAAAACCAGACAGGGGGATCAGGGATGACCCTGTCTCAAACCCAGGGATCTCAGGTGGCATGGGCTTAAAATCAGACGGTGGGATCGGGGATGATCCCATCTGAATCCCGGAGGTCTCGGGTGGCATGGGTTTAAAATCAGACAGTGGGATCGGGGACGACGACGTCTCAATCCCAGAGGTAGATGCAGGGCGATAGCCTGCTGGATTGAGAGGTTTGTCTGGGGACCTTGCATGCCAGGCTGCTTTCAAGATGAGAGCAGAAAAGAAGGGCTTGATCAGCTCTACGAATGCAGCAGGCAGGAGACAGGACACAGCTTGCGAACTGGAAAACACCTGGTCTGAAGGGAGCCCTCCTCATTCGGGGATAAGTAACTCGAACGAAAAACAACCACAGTACTGAGGGGCCAGGAAAATAACCCCACAGCCTAAGGCAGCTGGAAGTCTGCCCCATGGATTCGGAGAAAAGACACGCTGTGTGGAAAAGAGTGTATGAAAGGCAGCTGGAGAGAATTTTGGAAATTATATGCATTTTGCCTTGATGTAAAATGTAAGAAAATATGCCCGCTTTGAAACAAGATAGTACAAATCTGCAAGCTGAGTAGAAAGGAAAGTCATTGAAGTAAGAGGAGCAAGGAAAGCACGAATGTAGGAGCAGAATTAAAATGTGCATGAAAGAGACGGCACAGAGGACGAGGCAAAACTGTGTCACCATCCAGTAAGACTGATGAAATGTCTCTAAGACGAGCAGAGGAGTGAGGAATAGAGAAAGCAAAAGATATGTAAAAGACTGCATGAGCTCAGCAGTAAAAACCAGGCATCCCTTGGGAATAAGTCAACATAAACTGAGCTGAAAAATATCTGCTTGCAGATCAAAGAGGCTTACACAGTAATAGGCGAAAGTCCATCCTATAAACATTCCAGAATTTGAAAGATAAAGATTTTAAAATCTACAGACTTCTAAGCAGAATAAACAGAGCACTTACGAGGGAATAGCAGGTGGGGCTGAGGGTCCTCCACGGTTCTGAATTGCCAGAAGACAACTGTAGAGGGGATATGGAGAGGAAAAGTCTGTGGCTCAGTTTCAGCCTCTGTTACTCATTTGTAAAGGAAACAGAAGGATTTGTATGCATTTAAAAATGCATGATTCATGCGCCTCCCAAGAAAGGAAAAAAAAACCCTCAAAGATATCCTCTTATCCATCAAGGGGTGATTCAGATGCAAGCACTTCAGTAACAGGGCATTTGGAGGGTATGAAAGGATTGTGGTAGCATAAACACTGCTAAACAGTGTTCACCTAAATAAAAGCGAGAGTAAAATATAGTACAAGTTAAAAATCCCTGTGCATGGCTCTGAAAACCAAAGAGAGGTTTGATACTTGTTTTGAGACAACTGCAAGATGAGATTTAGGTAATTATATGGATTCCACATGGCTTCTGACCAGAAATCCCCAAATGATGACTTCAGGGTTGCTGGCCATTTATTTCTCACCGCGCACGCTGCTGTGTCTGTTGTCAACTCAGCATTACTTATGTGTCCTCTGAAGTTCTCTTCATGCAAAGGAGACCCTGAGAATTTTATTTCTCAGAACCAACTTCCCTGTGTTTCAGGAATAAAATCAGCCAAATAAGAGGCATCGATGTTGATGCCAACAGCAGACAGGAAGGAGAGGCCACTGTGCACAGAGGCAGTTACATATAGGCGTGTGGGCAGGAGCAAGGGTGGGTGTAGCTCCCAGGAGAGCCCTTGTGAACCATTTACTTTGCCGTTACAAACTGAACTGGCTCCTGGAAATTTCCAGGTGGTTCCTGAGATTTGCAGCCCCTTCTGGCGAAGTTGTTGGGAGCACCCTCGTGAGTGAACAGGATTTTCATGGCAGTTCTCCAGCCCTTCCCTTCACCAGCCCTTGCAATGGTTGCATAAGCCTTGAATTCCCTGTATTAAGTCGTTCCTAGTTGGAATAACCACAGCAGCTTCTAGATTCCTGACCAAAGCTGACTGACTTAGTATTTGGGATTTAGCACATTTGTCTCTTACCAAGGCTTCTAGAGAATCTGCAATTTTCTCCTCACCAGGCCCAATTGACAACACCTTTAAAGGTGTTCACCAGATGATCTGCACACCAGGCAGGAGGAACTATGTTTATTTCAGTGAAATTGACCACATCTGGAACCGAAGCTGCCATTGCAATCACCACCTTCAAAGTTCACAAGCTCAATCTTTTACCTAGGGAAAACAAAAGTGTTTATGGAGATGCAATAGAAATCACCACCTGTATCAGGCTGTCCTCACATTACTATAAAGAAATATCTGAGACTGTGTAATTTATAAGAAAGAGGTTGAATGAGCTCATGGTTCGGCAGGCTGTACAGAAAGCATGGTGGCATCTGCTTCTGGGGAGGCCTCAGGAAGCTTCTAATCATGGCAGAAGTTAAAGGGGGAGCAGGCACATCACATGGAGAAAAAAAAGCAAGAGAGAGGGGGTGGGGAGGTGCTGCACACTTTTAAACAACCAGATTTCACAAGAACTCTCTCATTATCACGAGGATGTACCAAATCCAGTCACCTCCCACCAGGCCCCACCTCCAACATGGGAGATTACAACTGAACATGAGATTTGGGTGGGGACGCAGATCCAAACCATATCACCACCCCTGCATCCTTCAGGCCTTGCTTGGATCATGGCACTAATCTCTGCAGTTCTCCTGATCTTGCAATATGGCTTTTGTTTACTGTTTTAGTAGGTAGAAGAATTTGGGGCCTTCCACTTGGCCCTTCCTACCATGTTGAGCCATTGTGTCTGGAAGTCATGTGAGGATTCTGCCTGTTGCCATGTGTGTGTCTCACCTACACATTCAGGTGGAGAGAATGATCACAGGGTGGTTCAGTAACATGCCAGGACCACTGGAACTCAGACAGGGGCCAAAACCCATCAATATCCTGACCACCACAAACCCTTACTCTTGATTGGTGAGCCACATGGTCTGGTTGATCCCAAGGAATTTGCTCGAGGTCAGAGATAGCGTCCATTCATTCCCCCAAACTGTGAGGAGTCTTCCTTGGTGCACATCACTCCAGTAAGTGTCTTTGGGGAAGGATAGGAGGAAATCTTTGTTATAAATGCATGGGAGGACCATGCCTAATGGGCTATCACATCCCCTGTATTCAAGGGCCTTTGGGTCTGCAGATGGAGACCCGAAGGTTAGGAGGAAATCTCTGTTATAAATGCATGGGGGGACCATGCCTAAGGGGCTATAAGTCCCCTGTATTCAAGGGCTTGGTTTCTGTGACCCGGCTCAGGTCTGGGGATGGATTGATAAAGACCCTAAGTTTTGCGGTGACTCAAGCAGGGTCTCTAATTCCCAGATCCAGACAGAGCGTGTTTGTTTCTCTGTTTGCTTTGTGCAGATCAAGGGAAGACCTTAGTGGCCTGTGTGGGGACCTCCATCCCAGAGATATCTTAATCCCTTCATCACCACTGACATCTCTGTGGGTTCAACCATGATGATTATGGCTAAGCTCTTGTCTCCCGTCCCAATACACAAGCCTACTTTGCCTCTGGAAATTAAGAGCTGCCATTATCCCTATGGAATGCAAGAACCCAGTTTCAGTGGTGACAGCTCCTACTCTTGACTTGAAAAAGCAGTCACCACAGAGCTTTTCAAGAAAGATCCCAGAACCAGTGGACGTCTCCCAACACCTTAGCCAAGGGAGTGTCTCTGGGCCCTCCAAGTGCATGATGACAGAGAGGGTGAGGTTGCAGCACATGCCCACCAGACCCACGTGACACGCCCATCCCCCTGTGCCTGATGGTTTCCTCCCCATGTGTCCATGGGAGGCCTGCTTCACTTTCCAATCGGCCACAGCCAGAAGCCCAAGTCCTTCTCCATATCCTCTCCATGACTTATAATTACATGTTTATTAGCAAGACCGCTGGCTTCATATCCACCTCCTTCCACAGCCAGCCTTCTCCAGCTACCCCGACCAGGCAGGGCTGACTGTTCTGTTTCCCATGGTGTCTCCAGCACCTCAGTCTTGGTAGGTGTTCAGTGAATATTTCCTGGATTAATAAGTGAATGAATGATTAGTTATAGAAAATGGGACAGTCTCTAAAGCTGAAAAGATAACCCACAGAGAGGATGTCAGCTCGATTCAAGTCTTACAGGTGTCATGGGATATGTCATGATCAGTACGTGCCCACTTGACGAGTGTAAAACAGACCTTGAACGCTCGGCTGGTGAGCTGACTCATGGAAAGCACCTGGAACAAAGCCTGGCACAGAGCACAGGACACCGTGAGAGGATCCGCCGCCGCTGCTGCTGTGGTTAAATTAGTGTTTCTGAAAAGCTTCCTGGGCCAAACCAGTGCTAGACAGCAACAATGCAGAAACAGGCAGCCAGCGCCTGCCCCCAAAGAGCTCCCAGTCTCTGGGAATGTGACACAGGCTTAAAACCAGGGGTAATATCATAGGAAAAGTGCAAGGGAAGGGTTCTCCTGATGGATTCATCCAGAGCGATGGGACCTGAAAGTATCGTGCATATTGATTGCAGAAGAAGCAGACCTGTGCAGGGAGAGAAGCATCAGAACACACACCTGTGCAGGGAGATTGGTGTTGGGACACACACCTGTGCAGGGAGAGCAGCCTGGGAACACGCACCTGTGCAGGGAGGCGGTGATATGGTGATATGGTTTGGCTGTGTCCCCCTCCAAATCTCAACTTGAATTATATCTCCCAGAATTCCCACACACTGTGGGAGGGACCCAGGGGGAGGTAATTGAATCACAGGGGTTGGTCTTTCCCGTTGTTCTCATGATAGTGAATAAGTCTCACGATATCTGGAGGGTTTGTCAAGGGTTCCCACTTTGCTTCTTCCTCATTTTCTCTTGCTACTGCCATATAGAAAGTGTGTTTCGCCTCCCGCCATGATTCTGAGGCCTCCCCAGCCATGTGGAACTGTAAGTCCAGTTAAACCTTTATTTTCTTCCCAGTCTGGGGTATGTCTTTATCAGCAGCGTGAAAACAAACTAATACAGGAGGAATCGGGGCAGGCAGCTGCGCAGCACACCTGGGAAGCAGGGCTGTCCTGGCTGATTCTTGGTCAAAGAGAAAAAGGAAGGGGACACACAGTGAATCCTGGCAGTGCATCCCCCGAGGGTAATACCAACCAGGTGCATTTTCCCCATTTCACGGGCAGGGTTCGGAGAGCTCCGAGACAGGGCAGGAGGGGAGCTGCTCTGCACAGGGCCCTGGGCAGGAAAACCGTCAGGCCCAAGAGGAAGGTGAGGAGGTTGGGAGGGGAAGTGTCACTCTTTCCACTGTTTCTTTAACATGGAGGACCACCTGGTCTGGTCGTCCCCAAGGTGCCTCATTAAGGTGGGATGCAAAGACCCAGGGGAGCCATGGGAGCAGTGGGTCCACGCAGCGCAGTGAGTCCCACCCACTGTAAAGTTCCAGACACCTCTCCGGGGAGGCACAGGGCTGGTAGCGCCAGAACTGTCCCCAAGGCGTCTAGATCTGCTGACAGACGTAAGGCAGGAGGAGAGGCAGGTATGGAGGGTGGAAGGAGAGGTAAAGCTGGGCTGGTGAATGCAGCTGCGGACATGGCCCTTGTTCCCAGGGAGTGGGGGGCATGCCAGAAACATGGTCAGATTTGTATTTTAGAAACTGCATGGGCTTCCCTGCGAGGCTGGGTCACCCTGGAGAGACTGGGGCAGTGAGGTGGGTAGGGGACCGGGAGCCTGAACCCGGGAATAGCGGTGGGGATGGGAGTGGACAGAGGCCAGAGATGAGGAGGAGGTGGGCTGAGTGGGATGCGGCCGACTGTGGTGAGGGAGAGGACGTTGAAGGCTGACTCTCAGGTGGCCAGGGCCTGGCTGGGGGTGGCAGCGAGGCCAGCCGGGGCAGCAGGGTGGGGGCTGGAAGGGCAGGTCGATGGGGAGTTCTGCGTTGGGCAGTTGCGAGGGGAGGGGACTCCTGATGAGGTCTGCGGAGGGCACCTGCAGATTCTTGGGGTGAAGGAAGAGAGAGGTCTGGGTGGACACGAGCCAGAGCCTGGCCTCACTGGACTTCTTGGGTTGCGCCTAAGAATAGGGTTTTGAAACTTTGAGGTTACACCTGGGAGTTGGGAAAACTCACCAAAGCCAACAGCCCAGGCCGGCTTATGCCCGCCCTGCAGGCCTCACCCCTGCTTCCCCGGCTCCTGCTCTCTCTCTCTGCCCCCTGCCCACAGCCTTGGCTTCCTGCCTTCAGCAGCCACCCCAGTTCCCAAACGCCTTCCCTCATGTTAGGCAGCGTCCTGATGGAAGCTCAGGCTTACACAGCCCAGGGCTGCTTCCCAGCTCAGCCTCAGGGCTTGGAGAAGGAGCTGTGCCCTGCAGTCACCTTACTGGGAAGGGGCAATTAGTGCGTGGCTCTGGCTGGGCTCTGTCCCCTGCATGGTTCGGCAGAAGCCACACAGTGAAGTCCTGGGAATGCATGAGACCGTCCTGGCGGCGGGCGGGGTGGGGGTCCAGGAGTCGGGGTCGGGAAGCCATGCTCGCGGTGTCAGAGGGTAGGGGCTGGGAGAGCAGGGGCTCTGCCTGGGGGGTGCCTGGGCCCTGCTGACTTCCTGCACCCCTGCACCTCCTCTGGGGAGCAGCCAGAGCACTGTTTTACACGTGAAGATCACACTAGAATGTTCTCGGCACAGAGAAGGTGCTCCGTAAATGTCTGCTGAGTGAATAAATGTGCTTTCTCGCTCTAAATGGCCATTGCCTGGCTGTGAACTCAAGGGCAGAGCAGGTGGAATTCATTTTTGTGTTCTGGGGCCTGACAGATAGAAGGGGCTTGGGAATAATTTGTGTAGTGATTTTCAGAATAATGTCAGGGCCTAAAACTATAACAGCAAAATGCAGCGCCTGCTCTCCCAGCTGCTCCCTCTTCTGGGGCTGGCGGGTCAGGACCTGTGGAGGGAGGGAGCCCGGTGACCCCAGGGGCCGCGGCACCCACGGCATCGGTGGCTCTGCTGCTTTCCACAGCAGGCCCCATCAACTTTCTCCCTGCTCTTTGCTGTCAAACTTGTCTGTCGCAGCTGTCCCGGGCAGTATGTCCTGCACGAAGCTGCCCTGGGAGGAGCGGGGCAGTGGGAAGAGGCAGCCGCGCTCGTTCTTGGTCTTGCTCTGAGGTAGTCACTTTCTCTGGGTTCTCATTTGAAAAATGAGGACAGTTGGCCATGTGCTGCCCTCCTGCTGCGACTTAGGATCTAACCCGAGGGCCAGAAGGTTAGCTTGGTCTGTGCACACTCAGGAAGGCCCTGAGCGCTGTGCCTGAGAGCAGGGTGGCGGCAGGACTGTCATCCCAGTGTCTTTGGGGACTGTGCTGAGGAGCCAGGCCACATCCCATGTGGGGTGACTTCCACCTGCCTGTCGGGGCCAAGCTCATTTTGGGTATTTCAAGCAGCTCCCTGAATTCTCAGAACAGCCTGTGAGTTGTCATTATCTGTCCTATGGGAAAGCAGGCAGGATGTAGGCCTGAGACAGGCTGGTGCCAAGGGGTATTTGGAAACATCCGTTCAATTAACCTTCAGGTATGGCGAGGCCCTATGGTCGCTGACAAGCTAGTCTGTTAAGGTTCTCAGGAGGACTGGCCATGCCATGCCATACCACACCACACCAGGCCATGCCAGGCCACACAGGGAAGTGCAGGCCAGCTGAGAGGCCGAGGGAGCAAGGGGAAAGTGTGGGCAAAGCCAGGAACCTTTGCTGTGGCTTCTGTGGGAAGGAACAGCTGAGGTCAGGGAAGAGGGCTTGGGGCTGAGTAGTCTGAATCACTTCTGTGGGTTCCTGGCATTGGCTGTGTCTTGTGGTCTGCTGCCTGGCCCTGGGGTGATTAGGGCCGGGGTGTAGTTGGCTGCAGAGTGAGAGCCCCAAGCTCCCCCTAGTGAGGTGGGCAGGCGTGGCTCCAGACTGCCTGGGTTTTGAATAAGGTGTGCTCCAGGGTAGCGGTCACTATGTCTAGGAACTGGCCAGCCCTGGGAGGGCCGTCCCTCCAGGGTCAGCAAGGTGTCCAATGTTAGAGCATCAGGAAAAACCAATGTTATGGGCAGCCCTCCGAGGCAGAGAGGTCGATGGCCCAAGAAAGGGGGCAGTGGCTCAGCTGTGAGGAGCCCCCGCCCTCAGGGAGGGTTCCAGATGCACCAGACCCTCCAAGTGCAGGGCAGGGTCGGAACGTGCCCCGTCTCCGCCCCTGTGCAGGAGGTGGGTACGCCTGACCCCTTCCTTCAACCCTGCCAGGTCTCCTGCCCTACTTTCCAATCGGTGCCTTTGTAGGAAAGGATAGCCACTTTTAACAGCCTCATAAAACAGATGAAGTTTCCATCATAAAATTTCTGAATCACAGACATCAGGTCATGTTTTCCCTGCTTCCCATTAAGAAGCCGGGCTCCTGATGTATGTTCTCGAGGCTTCGTGTCGCCTGCTCCCGAAATTATAACTCACATGGATATCCCTAAGCACTCTCCATGGCGTTAAAAAGCAAAGCCAGGAGTCCCAGTGTCCTCTCGCTAAGTTTGAAAGGAAATTAGAGGCCCTTCCTTTCCATTTGGCAGCCTACCAGGGCACGGCCTCTGTTCAAAGGCCAGCAAGGAGCGTTACTTTAAAAATGGCCTATAGGCCGGGCGCGGTGGCTCAAGCCTGTAATCCCAGCACTTTGGGAGGAAGAGGTGGGCGGATGACGAGGTCAGGAGATCGAGACCATCCTGGCTAACACGGTGAAACCCCGTCTCTACTAAAAAATACAAAAAAAAAAAAAAAAAAAAAAAAAAAACTAGCCGGGTGAGGTAGCGGGTGTCTGTAGTCCCAGCTACTCGGGAGGCTGAGGCAGGAGAATGGCGTAAACCCAGGAGGCGGAGCTTGCAGTGAGCTGAGATGTGGCCACTGCACTCCAGCCTGGGCGACAGAGCAAGACTCCGTCTCAAAAAAATAAAATAAAATAAAATAAAAAAATAAAAATGGCCTATTAAAAGCTTTAACCGGACTCTGCCCGCACGACGAACCGTCCACCACAGAATAATTAGTGCAGCAGGGGACGCTCAGCCTTCTTGGACGCTGCCTGGGAGGACATGCTGCTCACAGCGTCAAAAGGCAGGCCGGGGGTGCTTGGAAAATGACTTCTCTCCTTGCAGACTCCTATTTAAACACAACAGCCTAGCTCAAATAACCCCCACTCCTTTGTAAAAAACCCTACCCAACAGCCTCAAACTTAACAGCTCTGTGATTCCAGAAATCTTCATACAGTCCTCTACACAAAAGACGCACCCGGGATCTCTTTCCGTGTCGTCTTGCCTGGAGCAAGCTCCCTGAGGGCTGGAGTTGTGGCTGACCCAATTCTATTTCCAGCACCTGGTACAGAGTCGGCCTCACCGCGGGTGCACACAACGTCTCTTGAACTGGATGTTCAGGTCTGTGGACTCAAAACTACTTTTTAATTCAAACCACGGTTCCTTCATCTGCCTGCTTCTTCCCTCCACGCGTCACTCCTGACCCCTCTCCCCTCCGTAGGTGGCCCAGGGTCAGCGAGAGACCCCCCCCCCGCCCCGCAACCCACCTGACAGCAAAGACTTCGGGAAATGCAGCCACTTCTCAGTCTGCAGCACACACCAAGGGCAGTCAAAACACTGGGGCTCGCGGAGAGAAGTTTATTCATATACAAAGGTGCACGCCAAGGGCGCCAGTCTAGGGTTACACCACGTGAAACAGTAGAAAAATCAACCGGGAAAGCAGGAAATTCAGTGAAGCTACTACAAAATGGGGCGAGTGGACTGAAAACTAGGATTTTCCTTGCAAGTTGCTTTTCATACAATTTTTACTTTATGAATTAAATACATTGAGAAACAGGGAAACTATATTTACAGTCGTTTAAAATGGGCACTACCAACATATTTACTTTAAAAAAACTTTGCTGTTTCTTTGCCTGTTTCTTTCAAAGAGAATTTTAAATATGACTTTCGCTTTTAAAAAATACAATCAGGAAATAATTACATTCTTAATATGAAAACATTTTACAACCTATCGCCGTGGTCAATTAATTCTGAGTATCATTTAAAAGTTGATGTTTAAATTTAAAGTATTTCCTTTCTTGTTAGAAAATCAAAAAGATTATCTCATTAAAAACACCTTTGGTCCCTAAGAATGATGATCTGAAGATCTCCTTTTGAAAGTATCTTCCACGGCTACACTAAAAAGACTGGGTAATACTTGTGCACAGTGAAGCTGAGATTTTCCAGAAGACCAAAGCTGGAACTATTTCATGAACTGCGGGCAGAAGGATGCGTCTGAAGCCCACCACTTCCCAGGCGCAGTTTCCTTCCCTTTACAGATGATGCAGTGGCCTGCTATGGCTTGGGGACTCACGAACAGAGGTGGCTTTGCTGTTTCCATGGTGCTGTGCCACGTGCTGACGGCAGGAATGTTTTGGTTTCACTTTAGTTTGTTTCACAGTATGAACCCAGCCCATCATGGGGATAAAACAGTGACAACCAGGAAAAAATGAATGATCCTCCTTCAAACTATGTCATGAACTTGAAGTTACTGTTCCCATTAGAAAATTATTTTGGTAAAAGTAAGAGGAAGGCAATAATTTCACATGGAAGTATTGCCACGATCTTTATGTAAGCTGCAGGGCACCCTGCCAGCCCACCCTGACACCTGGAGACCTCCAGGGCTGTGCTCCCAGAACAGGCTGTTTCAAGCATGGACATCCACCTGACTGCAGGGGCCACCTGTGAGCTCAGGGTGTCGGCCCTGCCCTGTGGCATGAGGTGCCTTTTCTCTAGATGCGGGTCACCGGCCATACTACAGGCTACCCATCCTTGGATGGTGTCAAATGACATGAGTTTGGAGCATGAACAGAGCACCTCACCTGGGTAGCAAAGTCTGTGGGCAAAATTTACATCCCCCCAAATAGTGGGTGAGTAAACAGCCTCCTTGGAAAGGTAAGGTGTGGCCACCAACAAGGGAGCTTTGCCCACAACCCTACACCTAACCCTAGCTTCAACACTGCCCTTTGAATCCCGTGCACAAGCACCAAATTGTGGCCATAATGATAATGAATCTCAAACTCCTTCCTGGGGGTGGCCTCCAGAGCTGAGGACAGACTTTTTGAAACAGACTTTTGAAAAGGAGTAAATCTCCACCTTTTAGGGTAGTTTTGTCTATTTAGAAATGGCCAATAATAACTTTGGGACGAGTAAGATACAGGGGAAGGTGAGGCCTGGCCACGCCAGGGCACAGGCACAGAGAGCAAGACGGGACTGACCCAGCTGGTAAATGGCCACCTGCCAGCCCCAAAGGAAGGTCTCAAGGAAGTCCCCATGGGCAGTGGCCCGTGCTCCTGGGTGAAGTCTGGTGCCTGGGGTGACTCAGCAGACCCACACTGGTTACCCTGCAACCGCCGCGGACTCTGGAAGCCGAGGGAGGGAGCTACTGGCCTTGCAGACAGATAGGCCTTGCCCTAGTTTCCCCCAGATTCTGGGAAGAGGGAGCCATGGCCTGCCTGTCGGGCCTCTGCACCCCTCATCCTGGCTTCTCCGGGGACCCTGGCCTGCCTGTCCGGCCTTTGCACACCTCATCGTGGCTTCTCCGGGGACCCTGGCCTGCCTATCGGGCCTCTTGCCCCCGCAGCCTGGCTTCATTATGAAATCAGACACACTCGCAGCTGCCACAGAGGCAAGGGGTGCTTGTTCCTGGGGCATGTTTTAGGAGGGTGATAAAATGAGATCACTGTCAGAATTCTGGCAAGATGGCTCATGTGTGTCTAATATGTACAGCTATAAATTAAAAACTATTGAACATATACAAATAAATAACTTATTCTGAAGTAAATGCTTTAAACTTTCTGATCAAATGTGAAATTTCAAGGGCGTATCTGGCATCGAGGGAATCCAATGTCAGGGCCCTCTTCCAGGGCACCCGTTTTGAAAGGCTCCATGGACCACAGCGGGATTCGTGAAAGTTTGACTCCTCTTTAAAAGGCTTATGGTTGTGGCAGTGAATTACAAACCTGGATTTTTAAAACAAAATGTGCATGCTGGGAGTCGAGCACCAATCAGCTGTGCCCTTGGGCAAGTCTCTGCTCAGGCTCCGGGGCCTCCTTACCTGGTGAGGAAGCTGGCGGGTGATGGCTCAGGCCCATGTGACACACCGTGTGCCGCTCACGCCTCACCTGCCGGCTCGCCGCTGCCCCCCTGTGCTGGGCCAGGACTGAGACCTCAGGCTGGCCATCTCCCGCTTCTACTAACCACCAAAACCTCGCACAGTTCTCTTCGGTAGAGCAGGCTCCCAATCAGAACAACCCAAGAGCCTCAGCTGGGGAAACTCTCTGACCCGAAGGCAGCAAAACCTATGGGGGAGCAAACGTTTTTCCCTTTACAGAAAATGCATTCTGCGTGATACGAAGTGGTCCCAGCTGCCTGCAGTGGTGGGAAGTCCCCACCGGAGGGAGGGCTCCTCTATGGCAACGCAGCGGACCAGCCCTGAGACGTGTGGCATCCCCGCCCGACCTGCCTGGATGTCCTAGCGGGAAGCTGGCATCACGGATGCTGGTGTCATGGGCCTCCACGGACTAGGCCGGGAGGAACGCGCGTCAGAGGAGGAACGCCGGCTGACGGCTCAGGAACCCAAAACACTCCCGGCAGATGGCTTTGCGATCAATTCAAGTTTCAGGTGGACTCCAGCAGCTTCCAATTCTTGTAAAACTTTCTTATACACGGGGAGACCACTTTCCCACTCGAGTAATCCAACGTGGCCCCTGCAGGCCTCAAGCGCCACGACCTTAAACATGAATCGTAACTGTAAAGTCCCGTGTGCCACATGGCTGGCGCTGTGAAAGCATATCTGGGGGAAACTCATTGTCAGTGTTTTCCTGCCATCTCTTCCTCTGCGTGATAAAGGATATTCTGGACACTGGACAGAAGGCTTGCACCAAGTGTGACACCTCTCTATTCTCTGCTCAGGGAAGGGGCGGTCGCTGATGGGACTGGTCTCCATGAACCCGCCTGCGGAGGCTTTCAGGGGCGACTTATTTTGTCATCAGTGACTGCGTCTTCCCGTAATGGAGAATTCCTGACAGCGGCCTCCAGGAGACCAAGAAATTAAATCTGATTTTTAAACCCAGGGAGTAGATACCAGCTCAAACCATGAACTCTGTTTTTTTTCCTTTATGCCTTAGGCATCTGAATTCTCCAAGCGATATTGCACAGAAGGCAAGTAAGAAAACTGGGAAAGAGGCCCCACCCATACCCACCCCACTCAGGAGAGGCGGCACGGCCAGGCCCACCCACACCTTCGTGGTTTAACTTGACAAGGTGGAGGAAGGGAGAGGGGCAGGAGGCCCTGGAATTCCTGCCTCATGCTCTAAGGTGTTATAGTTCCATGAGGGATCAAGTTCCAGAACTTGCCTCCCTTTCAAAGGACTGCCCTGGCCCCATGCAGCAGTAAACGTTCTGTACAGTGGCGAGGAGCCAGCCCCTGCCCCCAGAGGCTCCTGGTGGGAGGAGCACCTGCCGGCTCCGATGTGGATTAAGGGCTGCGGATGCCAGCCCAAGGGGGAGGAGGGCACACTGTTAGTGAAGGATTAGAACCCTCCCGCTACCTGTCAAAAGTAGCACAAATAATAAAATAAGGAACCTCTGAAAAATCCTTAGATCTAAGTGTGACACACAACAAAAAAAATTCTTAAAAAACAGGTTAAGAAGAATGGCAGCTTTTCATGTCTTGGTGACAAAAGCATCTGTCCAAAATATAATAAAAGGTAGAAAATGTTTCACAGCGTGATTTTCTCATGCCTTTACCTCTGATGATGAGGGGGATGGGCACGTGGGGAGGGTACGCCGAGACACAGAGTCCACGTCAGGGCTGCGTAAGCCCCTGGCCCTCCTGGTGGGTGTGCGAGGCGAGCCCAGTGCCCAGGCGCCAGCCACACTCATGCCCGGGGCAGCCGGGGATCCAAGCTCTTCCCCGTCGAAAGGTTTCACTTGGGGGCTCACAGAACCATCCATCCTCAGTCCAGGGCTGGGCTGGAATCGGTGAAAGCAATGGCTTAACTGGTTAGAAAGATGTCACTTTGCCTGATAGCATCCTTTCAAACACCTTTCCATCACTTGTTTTTGTTTTTTAACAAAGTTAGGGACCAAAGTCTTACAAGTACATCTTTTTTAAAGGCGCCAGTATACAGTAGAAGGAATGCAAGTGGGCCTGGGTGAGAGGCGCTGGCCTCAGAGCTCGGTCGTGAAGCCTCTGGAGTCGCGCAGCTGAGGCCACTCTGGGCAGAGCTTCCTGCCGTCACACAGATGAGGACACGGGCAAGGGGGTGTGCAGTCTCTGAGGCTGGAGCAGTCCTGCTGTCCCCTATGTCCCGTTCTTCAATTCCCATTCCTAGAGAAAAGGAAAGTCTTGTAAGTCGACAGGGCAAGAGAATCAGGCTGGTTGGGACAAGCCACGCCACCATCCACATCCAACTCAGAGCAGGTGGGTGCTCGGCTACTGCAGAAAGCTAAACAGAATCAATGACCAATGACCCGGCAATTCCACTGCTAGGTATTTACCTATCAGAATGGAGAGCATGGTCTCCAGCAGATACCACACACCCCGTTCACAGCAGCATGACTCACACTAGACAGGAGGCGGAGGCAACCTAATATCCACCAATGGAGAGACACATAAGACATGGCGAGTACAGACACCACCACATATTCAGCCTTAAAAAGGAAGCGCTTCTGACACATGTTGCAGCCTGGATGAACCTCGAGGACATGATCAGAAACAAGCCAGTGACAAAAGGATAAATCCTGTAACGATTTCACTTACATGAGGGACCTGGAGAAGTCTAACCAGGACAGACAGTGGGCCACGCGCAGTGGCTCACACCTGGAATCCCAGTACTGTGGGAGGCACAGACAGGAGGATGGTGTGAGGCTAGTTCTGAGACCCGCCTGGGCAACACAGCGAGACCTCATCTCTATTTCAAAAAATGCAAAAACAAAGAAGTAGAATAGTAGGTATCGAGGGCTGGGGTGGGGGGACTGGGGAGTTAGTGTTTAATGGAGACAGAGCTTCAGTTTGGGAAGATGAGAAAGTTCTGGAGAAGGATGGTGGTGATGGCTGTGCAACAATGGGAATGTGCTTAATGCCACTCAACTATAGACTTAAAAATGCTTTAAATGGTCAATTTTACATTGTGTTTATTTTACCATAATAGAAAAATGTTTTTTTAAAAAATACGTGGATGCTTAACTCCAGTCAGTGGAGCAGCTGGACTTGTTCCATCCATAGGCCCTGAGTGCTGGTTGCGGATGGCTGTGGTCTACGCAGTGCCAGCAAAGCGAGAGCAGGGACAGTGGGCACCGGGCAGGCACTGTGCTATGCACTGGGTACGGCTGTGTCTGGTCCGATGACAGTCCTGCAAGGTGGACAGTACTCCCACTTCATAAGTGAGGAGACAGGTAGCTGCGGGGCTCATGCCTGGAACCCCAGCACTTGGAGGGGCTGAGTGAGGTGGGAGGATTGCGTGACACCAGCCTGAGCAACACAGGGAGACCCCAACTCTACAAAAAATACAAAAATTAGCTGGGTGTGGTGGTGCACACCCGTAGTCACAGCTATTCGGTAGGCTGAGGTGAGAGGATTGCTTGAGCCCGGGAGTTTGAGGTTGCAGTGAGCCATGACCGTCACTGCACTTGAGCCTGGTCAACAGGGCAAGACCCTGTCTAAATCGATCGATAAGGAGACAGAGGCTTAATGACTTGCCTTACGTCCAAAGTGATGAAGCTGGGCCCCCAAACCACCATTCCACAGCAAAGGCCTCCCATCTCCACTTTGCCCTGCTGCCTCCCAACAGGCCACACTCTGGCTTTCATATCTGCTTCTCTACACACACCCATGCCCGTTCTCCACCTGACATCACCTGGCCAGCCTCATGTATCCTGAGGACTAGGCTTCAGTGATTCCCCTCCACCCTTTGCCCCTTCCTGCCCTGACTCAGGGAGGCAATGCTCCCATCTTCTGTGCAGTTTCTGTGCTTTTCAACAAGCCATGTCACAGCAATAAATGTACCTGCCCCTCCCTACCGGATACACACCCTCCATGTTCTTCCTCACTTCTTCCTTTCCAGCCAGTCATCTTTGGGTCCTCCACACCCAGTGCAGCTGCACAGAGGCAGAAGCCTGGGCTACTCCTGGTCTCTGGAGCTATGTGGATTTGAAATGGGGGGATTTGAAATGGGGTTTGGTCATGGGATTGAGTTCCAGAAAGAGGAGGCAAAAGAGCAGACACAGGTCAGAGCAGCAGCAGACACCATGCAGGACAGAGGCCCTCAGTTCCCTGGCATGGATGGCTCTGGAGGAGGACAGCAGAAGGCAGAGATGCCAGGGCCAGACTTTCTGTGCCTCAGCCACTGTGGGGGGGGTTGGAAGTTGCTTCATCTCTCTGAGCCTTGGTACAACGTGAGTCCCACCAAAGACTTCAAAGTGCAATTGGGAAGGTCAAAGGAGAAAAGCTCTGTGAAAGCCCCGACCACAGCACCTGGCACACCATAAGCCTGGCCACCAAAGACGGGCTTTCTTCTCTGTGCCCGGTGATCCTGTGGCGGGATGCAGATGCCTGACTCCTACTCTATTTCCAAGGGCTCATTAACTGGGTCATGAGTACACTGCACGTCTCTGCATGCTGCATACAATGAACAATTTCTCACCTTTTCTCAATCAAGAGCTCAAGTTCAACTCATGGTTAAATGCACAATGCTAGCAAATCTGGCAGAAATAAACACCAAACCACAGCGATGTTGAGGCACTCTGACTCTTGGCGGAAGTGTTCTGCAGAAGGGAGGATGGTTAGCTGGGTACGCCTCATGCCTACTTGCCCCTTCAGCAGCCTCCCTGGGATAGCTATGTGGGCTGTTGTAAGCAGAGAAGATGCCCAGGGGACAAGGTCACGAGGTTGGCGCTCAAGGGCAGTCCTCTGTTGTACACATCCCCCATTTCCTCCCAGGCAGTGGGGGTTTGAGAGAGGGAAGACCCCATGTTACCTCCACATGGTGCCACATATGTTTAGCAAACAAGTCTAGGAAACAGTGACATTTCCAAGCCCAGGTCACACTGGCCACAGAATAAGTGACAGGATGAGAACCTGTAGACTCTGCTCAACTCAGAGCAGGGCAGGAAACAGAATCTCCAGGTGAATGTCCCTTGGGACATGGCCTGCCCAGATGAAGGGAAGGGACACCTAGCCTGGAGCTGTGCCTGGTGGGTGGTTCTGAGCCAGGAAGCCCTGGGGCATGGGACTGGAAGCCGTCTGACTTTCTGGAACCCTCTCTCGTGCTCAGTGCTCCTCACCGAGAGCTGGAAGGTATTTCAGGAATACTGCAGCTGGGCAGTGCTTCCCACATCCAGAATACGTCAGACCCCTTGGTCCTCAGAAAAAGGCAGGAGGCAGATGACAAGTCTACGATACCCAAATGCATTCATGTTCTCAGCGTCTACAGGCTCCACCACAATCCCCACCTCCAACCGGGGGTCCCTTGTCACTGTTCTCAGAAATCCTGGGAAACCCTGCTCAGTCTGTCCCCTTCCGACTTCTGCAACAAGATCCTCAGCTGGAGGGACGAGAGAGGCTTCCGCTGTTTTCTGGACCTGTCAGCGGGAACCCGTCTGGACAGCTGGCTGGGCATCCGAGGTGGCCCAGGATCACTCGCTTCCCATTCACCGAGAGGGAGCAGAAGGGAGGGGGCGCCTGAACCTCTGCATGATGGAAGCACACGCAGTGACAGGAGCCCTTTCGAGGGTCGGGACCACAGAATTTTCAGTCCAATTTCTTTGATGATAAAGAAACCAAATAGATGAAGTCCATTTACAGCATCTCTCATCTGCAGGTCCTTGGCGGGATGTCATCGGGCACCTCAGTTCTAAACACCCCCCAGGCAAAACATATTCCTCCATCAGCGAGCCCAGTGGTCACCAGCTGAGAACACTTGGCAAATACGAAGAAACGCAATGGAGATGACAGTCAGCCATTCCTCCCTTCCCCAGACTCACCAACACACACGGTCTTCAGTACATGGATCTGCTCTGGGGGACAGCTGGGGACAACCATGTTTCTTAGGGGCCCTCCTGTGAGCAAACCCCAAAGAGCACAGCAGGTGGGCGGTACTCATATTCCCATCTCGCAGGAAATACCTATTCCTGCCAGCTCGGAGTGGGCTCCAAAAGCTGCAAAGAATGCCCGCCCGGCTGGGCGCAGCGGCTCACGCCTGTAATCCAGCACTTCGGGAGGTAGGAGGATCACCTGAGCCCAGGAGTTCACCACTAGCCTGGGCGATACTGCCAAACCTCATCTCTACAAAGAATACAATAAATTAGCTGGGCATATTGGTGTACACCTGTAGTCTCAGCTACTTGGGAGGCTGAGGTGGGAGGATCAACTGAGCCCAGGAGATCAAGGCTGTGATGGCACCATTGTACTCAGCCTGGGCCACAGAGTGAGGCCCTGCTTTAAGAAAAAAAAAAAAAAGAAAAGAAAAGTTAATTCCGGCAGTAAGAGGAACCCACAGAGCTGGTACAAGGAGGGCTCCTGCGTTCCAGCCCCTCGGGGTGGGGCAAACCACATTCCTATGGCTCCCCAGCTCACGCCATCATAAGCCGTGCGCTTTCACACACACAGCACTTTCTGCTGCTGCAGCCAGGACCCGTTTGCTTTGATCAACTACTGTGTTTTAAAAATTTCTGAGGTTTTAAAGTTTAGCATCAAAACTTGCTAGTGGCTAATCCCATGAGAAGACTGGACGCTGCCTCAGAAGGGACTAAAGAGGTTCCTCCGAGGCCCTCAGAGCCTGATTCACGCAGCTGGCGGTGCTGGGGAGGGGGCTAGAGGCAAGTTTATTCCTGGACTCTTTTTTTTTTTTTAATTTTTTATTTTCTATAA
>NW_016815549.1:61807-103653 GCF_001698545.2 Rhinopithecus bieti | reverse complement strand
CTGTTTATATGTGGTCAATTTTGGAATAAGTGTGATGTGGTGCTGAGAAGAATGTATATTCTGTTGATTTGGGGTGGAGAGTTCTGTAGATGTCTATTAGGTCCGCTTGGTGCAGAGATGAGTTCAATTCCTGGATATCCTTGTTGACTTTCTGTCTTGTTGATCTGTCTGATGTTGACAGTGGGGTGTTGAAGTCTCCCATTATTATTGTATGGGAGTCTAAGTCTCTTTGTAAGTCTCTAAGGACTTGCTTTATGAATCTGGGTGCTCCTATGTTGGGTGCATATATATTTAGTAGGATAGTTAGCTCTTCCTGATGAATTGATCCCTTTACCATTATGTAATGGCCTTCTTTGTCTCCTTTGATCTTTGATGGTTTAAAGTTTGTTTTTTCAGAGACTAGGATTGCAACCCCTGCTTTTTTTTTGTTTTCCATTTGCCTGGTAGATCTTTTTCTTTGTTTTTCTAAAGAATCACACATCTAAGTGCTGAAGAGGACTTCAGGGGTTGCCTGGTCTAATCTCCACCTCACCAATGAGAAAACTAGTCCAGAGGAGTCCAGGGCTTGCCTGAGTCTGAGATGACCCTGGAGCCGACTGTTGGCACTGGGGCTAAATGGTCAGCAGCTTTGGGTCACTGTTCACCTTTGAGAACCCACTTCCTAACAGGATCTGCGGGGTGGTGAGAGCTCGATAAGCACCCATTCCAAGATGTCTACTGAAGGCTGAGTGCCAAGTGGATGGAGAAGGATAGGCTCCCTATTCACACCTGAGAATGCTGGGAGGTTAAAGAACCCGGACACCCCCGGACCAGTGCCCCCAGAAATCAGGGCTCACCTTGGCCTTCCGCAACACATGTCCTCGGCAGGGGGAGCTGCCCGGGGCCACCTGGCTCTTCTTCAGGACAGCTGCGCTGTTCACTGGCACGGGGCCCTCGGTGTCACTGGTGTCACAGCTGGAGATAGGCGAGTTCTCCAGGGTCCGGTGCCTGAACACTGGAGACTTAACAGAGAGAGAACCCCATGTGAGGAGTGGTTTCTAGGCCACTGGTATTATCCAGCAGGAAAATGGTTTATTTCAAGGAAGAAGTAAGTTCTGGAAATGGGCAAAAATAGCAGCAGCAGGAAGGACTGCTAGGCAGTCAGTGCCTCACCCCCAGATCCTCTCCCAACATTCACAGCCAGGGAGCAGAGGCTCTGAGGGGCTGGTGGAGGCTCCAAGGGGTGCTCCGACTCCCAGCCATGCCTGGGAAGCAGTGAGGGTGGGATTCCTGCCTGAGTCTTTTGCACTCAAAGTGAGGCTCTTCCACGCAGGCTAGTCAGTCCCTTTGTGCAGGGCTTTATGGTTTTCAGAGCTTTTCTGGGGTCAGTGTCCTAGAGATGCTGAAGTAGCAGAAAGCGCCAGCACTCAGGGCAGAACTGGCTCCCAGGATGCAGCCCCACTGAGTGGGGCTCGCTGGAGAAAAGCAGGCACCAGAAGCACAGAGGCCTTCCGAGTGTTTACGGCAGCTCCATATGCCAGAGGAGGAGGTGTTCAGGAAGACTCAAAATAGAACAACATGTGTCCTGAGCTGCCAAGGCCCCCATCGCTGGCTCTTCCGTATGGGATCCCAAACTGCTCTCTGGGGAAAAATGCCAGTCTGCTGAGCCTTCTCTCAAATGAAGTCTCCAAGGAAGAGACACTTCCTAGGATTCCTGCCAAAATGTGTCATGTAAAAAATATTGCTCAGGGTATATGGCACGCTGTTTTAGAGCAGTGTTTCAATTACCAGGAAAATGGGCAGCTCAGGGTCCCCTGTGGGCTTTACTGACCATGACCCCCAGGCAGCCAACTTGACTTAGGCGGTGGCACTCCCTGGCTGCCAGGGAGGAAGCCTGGGTAGTGGTGAGTGAACACAATGGAATGATGATGAGGACATCTCTGTCTGGCAGAGGCCAGGCCAGGCTGTGAGTAAAAGGGGCAGGTGACCCGAAGACCTGCATCTCGAGAGGGGTCCACCGAACCAGCCACTCTCCCAAGGACACGGTCTGGGCAGCAGCGGGGCAGACTCCTTCCCCAGGTGCTGGGACAGAGGATGGCACCAGGGACATCCGCCCTCAAAAGAGAGGGGAAGTCACAAAGCACAGTGGACTGGGACAGGGGAAGCGGAGGCAGCAAGCCAGGCCCAGGCCCCCAAAGGATACTTGGGCCAAAGGAAAAGTGAGGGGGGTGGCGAGGCAGGAGCTGGAAAAGGGGCCTGAGGGAAGCTCGGGTGATGGGGGGTGGAAGAACGTGGAGCCACCACAGAAGAGAGTGGGCAGCTGTGCCAAAGGTCACTGGATCGGGGAGTGAGGACTAACATGTCTGCTGGATGGGAATGCCAGGGGCCACCATGACGAAAGCAGGTGCAATGAGAAGCCACACTCAGAAAGTGGAGGTGTCGGGGGGCAGAGGACACTGCAAGCATGGAGAACTGCCTCCAAAGTTCACCTTGGAAGGAAAGTCAAGAACACAGGGCAAGGGGACAGTCACCAGGGGGAGCAGGAGGCCAGGCGGAACCTTCTTTTTTTAAGGATGGATTCAACTAGAGAACCTTGAATGCTTGGAAAAAGCTGACAGAAAAGCTGAATATATAGGAGAAGGCTCCTCCCAGGTGTCTGGAAGTCAGGAAGGGTCGGATCGAGGCACTGACCAGAGTCCAGGAAGCCCAGCCCCTCCACTCAAACAGGACCAGAGGACGGGGCGGGACAGCTCCTCAGAGCACTCCTGCACTGCCACCACCCTCCATGCAGGACACAGGACAAGCAGCATAGGGGACTGTGTGTACTCCTGCCTCAGATCACCACAGACGGAGGGGCACGGGGCTCCATGAAGCAAGCGAAGACCCCTGCCCTATCCCAGCCAATGCCCACAGCTTCACTGCCACTCTCACTGCACCTGACCCACCATGTTCTTGTCCCCATTTATGCTGGATGAGGGGCCAGGGACACCCAAGGGGCCTCCTGGTCCTTGGATTCCAAATCCCCCTGCACCCCCCCTCCTCAGCCCTGCTTCACTGTTGCCACAGATCTGTCCGCATCTGACACCAATGTATTTTATTGGTTTGCCTCCCTCACAAGAATATAAGCTCCATGAAACGGGGATTGTCACCTATCTTGTTCACAACTGCAGGCCTAGAGTAGTTTGTAGCACACAGAGGGAGAACAGAACACAGGCTGGGCACAGTGGCCCCCGCCGGTAACCACAGCAACTCAAGAGGTGAGGTGGGAGGAGCACTTGAGCTCAGGAGTTCAAGAAAGAACACAGCATATGCATATGTGTATACACACACACCTTTATATATTAAATAGTATGTATCTCGCATAAATAATTGTATTTTATATATAACATATAAATGTTGAATTTATATGATTTTATGTAATACATAATGTATATAATGATATCAACAAGCAACTGTTGGATGAGTGGAATGAATGAATGCACGCATGTATACGCTTGGGAAGACGTGAACGAACACAGGTGCTTCAGTGAGCACTGTGCCAAAAGCCTCTGCACACACAGTCCTGTGCAGCGGTCATTATTATTTTCTCCATTTTACAGATGAAAAACTCAGGGCCTAGAGAAGTCAAGAGATTTTAAGCCCTAGTCTGTGTGACCCCAGAGCTGCCTCTTGAACACCCCAAAGAACTGTGCACGAGTGGCTGGGTTTGTGGTTTCAGGACAGAGCAGTGACCTCGCTGCTTGCTCAGCTCTGCAGCCAGGAGGGAGGTTGTCCTCTGGGTTGGAGGTGATGGCTGGGGTGCCACAGGAGCCTGGTGCGGGGATGGGGGGCTCGGAATAGAAGGGGAGAGTAAGGAAGAGCAGGCCGTACGGGGGGGTGCCTGGCAGGGGCTAGCAAGTGACTGAAACTCAGGGCTGTTGTCAACCCATAAATGTGTCAGTCTTCCCCACAAACCTGCCCAAGGCTCACATGGAGCAGTGGTGGGTTCAACCAGGCTCAGCATTTTACCAAGGGGCTGGGAAAGAAGAACCTAGAAGGGAAGCATTCAGGACGCAGTGGGTGGGGACCCAGGGGCACCCGTGGTGTTTCAGCTGGGACAGGGGCCGAAGTCCAGCCGACCCTCACCGGCTGCCTGTTCTGTCTGCCCTGCAGGTGCGTTTACTCCTCTGGGCCCAGTGCCTCCCTCACTCAATGGAAGTGACGGCATCCAACTCACAAGACAGGAGACTCAACAGAATGACCAAGTGGAGAAGACATCTAAGTTCTCAGCGACCTCGCCGAATGAGTGAAGAGGAACCAGGGCGGGGAAGACTCACGAGGGAAGAGGAGACCGCTTTGTTCTGTTCGATTCTAAGAGGACACAGACCGCGCCATTCACTTCAGTTTCCCCAGCACCTGGCTTAACTCTCAGACATGCTCAACAGTCTACAAGGACTGGCTATCTAATGAACCGGTGTCAAATTAGGACCTGGTTCAGAAGAGACATGAGGACTGGATCTGTTCTAAACAGATGGTGCAAAGGGGAAAGGCACAGACAGACTTCAGTGTTTCCATGCCGTTTAACATTTCAGCAAGAGGTAAGAAAGCATGTCGGGAACACAGGCCCGGCTGATGAAAGTGTCTGATGCTAACACATGAACTGTCTTCTCCTGGGCACGCTAAGGGACCACAAGCAAGCTACGCCCCAGAGCCACTCCACATTCTCTCTGGGTGCACCGGCTCTTGGTCATGCAAGGCCGTGCCAGCCTCCAAGGTGAGCCAGAAGGACACACACCTGTGGATTCGATGTTCCTGACTTGGGCTCGATGGCCAGCCCCAGGGTGACTCCGCCCGCCAGTGCTTTCTTCAGGCTCTCCTTGACCTCCGTCAGCTCCAGCTCCAGGCTGACGCGCTCCGCCTCCTTCTGCCGGCACTCCTCCTCCAGCTGCTTCAGCTTCTCCTCCAGAATCGCCTGTGGCTTCCTGCCTGGAATCCCCAGAAACGCCCTCACTCCCGCGGCCGGCACAGGTTCTCCAAACAACAGAGAAGGCACCTGGTCCCCAAAAAGACCTTCCACAAAACGTTTGAGGTTGAGCTCCCCTGACTTAGATCCTCGTTGCAAAACTTAAATTCAGCAGTTCTCGAAGGGACCAGAGTCCTCCTCCAACCACTTCCCTTTGCTGCAGCTGTGAAGGCTCGGACCAGGCAATGGGAGACACTGATTCTCACCAAGGCTGGGAGCTCCTGGCTCTGGGACTCGATGTATTCTCATTTTGAAACGTGGACCCTAAACTCCACAGTTCCTGAAGCTGCCACTGCATTGCGGTGTGAACCCCATCCTTCCCTAACGCTCCACCGATCCCTCAGTCATCTTATTTGCCCCTGAGGCAATGAACAGTAGCACAGCTTGCATCTCTACTGGACATGGCACACGTTTCTTTAAGGTACGTTCACTTATTTTATTTGAGGTTTGCTGCAGGGACCTAAGACGCACCCACGGAACAGATGAGAACACCAGTCCCAAGAGGTGAATGGACTTGTGCCCAGGGTCTGGGCTGGTGCTGGCCAGCAGGCGAGGTTCTCTTTTTCAAAGCCAAAAGCACCCCTGGCCTTCCTGCATCTTCACTATCCTGCAAGCTTGGAACACGGGAGAAATGCTACTTCTGTCTCGTTAAACTCCATGCCCCGCCCCATTCTCTGGCACAGCCTCCTCCCGTAGGGTCGGCCTCAGGCTGCAGGCCACATTCTGGTTCCTCCTTTGGGTCAGCCTGCCCTGCCCTGCGGACACCTGCCTTCCCTCCTCTAAACTCCAAAAGCATTTCCTTTCATCAAATCATCGAGGCACAAAGTCCAGAAAGGTTGGAGCTGGTAATCGCCTGTTGGGTGTGCGTCAGCTCTTCCCCGCACGGCGAGCCACAGAAAGTCCGCAGCTTCCTCTCGGGACCGCCCAGGCCTCTGCGGCATCTAAAGAACTCGTCCCAGCCCAGACTAGTACAATTTCAATCTAAGGAGCCAGTCTTCCACAGTCTAAGCACCAAGCTGCACGGGAGGCCATGCGTATGTAAGCGGTGCCACCCCAGGGTCAGGAGCTGAGCACCAGCTCCCGCCAGCAGGAACGCACACGCCTGGCCCAGGGGTTCCGCTCTGGCTCCAGACTCAGTTCCAGTGACTGCGCCCTGACTTTTAGTCCCTCTCTGGTGTCTGTATTCCACTAGCTTGGCCTCTTCCCCGATGCATCCCAAGACAGATGTTGCCTTGCTCTCACCTCTCCCTTCTCAAGAAACGAGGGGCTTCTACCCATGCAGAGATGTCTTGCCTCGCCTGGACTTCTGAGTATCACTCCCCCTGTGGGCTACCCTCCGTGGAGAAATCCAGCTGATCCCTCCTACACAGTGACCACAATCTACTGAGCCCTGCGGATACAGGGGCCATCCTCCAGTCAGCGCCAGATGCCGGAACAGGTCCCCCATCACCTCCCCTGCCTCGGGGAGCAGCGGTGGGTCCGGCCCTGGCCTCCGCCTGCATGCCGCATGTTTGACCACCCCAGCACCTGCCTTGCAGTTACCAGCAATGTTTCCAAGCCCCAAGAAACACTGTGAAATAACCCACTCTTACCAAATAACTCACTGTCATGAAATAACCCACTCTTACTAACCCACTCTCACCCACTAATGCACTCTCACCCACTAACCCACTCTTACTCTCACCATAACCCACTAACCCACTCTTACCCACTAACCCACTCACACCAACTAACCCACTCTTACTAATCCACTCTCACCAATCTCACCAAATAACCCACTCTCACCCACTAACCCACTCACACCAACTAATACACTCTTACCCACTCTTACTAACCCACTCTTACTAACCCACTTTCACCAACTAACGCACTCTCACCTACTCTCACCCACTCACCCACTCCCACCTGCTAACCCACTCTCACCCACTAACCCACTCTTACTCACCAACTAACCCACTCTCACCCACTAACCCACTCTTATTAATCCACTCTCACCAAATAACCCACTCTCACCCACTAACCTGCACACACCAACTAATCCACTCTTACTAACCCACTCTTAACTAACCCACTTTCACCAACTAACCCACTCTTACTCACTGTCACCCACTAACTCACTCTCACCAAATAACCCACTAACCTAACTCACACCCACTAACCCACTCTCATCCACTCACCCACTCACACCAAGTAACGTGCTCTTACCAACTAACCCACTCACACCAACTGACCTACTCTTACTAACCCACTCTCACCAAATAACCCACTAACCCACTCTCACCAACTAAAGCACTCTCACCAACTAACCCACTCTTATTAACCCACTCTCACCAAATAAACCACTAACCCACTCTCACCCACTAACCCACTACCTCCCACTAACCCACTCTCACCAACTAACCCACTCACACCAACCCACTCTCACCAAATAATCCACTCTGACCCACTGACCCACTCTGACCCACTCTTACCCATTCTCACCAGATAACCCACTAACCCACTCTTACTAACCCACTCTCACCCACTAACCCACTCTTAGTCTCACCCAGTCTTACTGTCACCCACTAACCCACTCTCACCAAATAACCCACTCTTACTAACCCACTCACACCAAGTAACCCACCTTACTAACCTACTCTAATTAACCCACTCTCACCCACTAACCCACTCTCACCCACTCACACCAACTAACCCACTCTCATCAACTAACCCACTCTCACCCACTCACCCACTCTTACCAACTAACCCACTCACACCAACTGACCTACTCTTACTAACCCACTCTCACCAAATAACCCACTCTTATTAACCCACTCTCACCAAATAAACCACTAACCCACTCTCACCCACTAAACCACTCTCACCCCACCAACCCACTCTCACCAAATAAACCACTAACCCACTCTCACCCACTAACCCACTACCTCCCACTCACCCACTAACCTACTCTCACCAACCCACTCTCACCCACTCACACCAAGTAACCCGCTCTTACCAACTAACCCACTCACACTAACCCACTCTCACCAAATAATCCACTCTGACCCACTGACCCACTCTTACTAACCCATTCTCACCAGATAACCCACTAACCCACTCACACCAACTAACCCACTCTTACTAACTCACTCTCACCCACTCACCCACTCTCACCCACTAACCCACTTACTCTCACCCAGTCTTACTGTCACCCACTAACCCACTCTCATCAAATAACCCACTCTTACTAACCCACTCACACCAACTAACCCACTCTTACTAACCCACTCTCACCCACTAACCCACTCCCACCCGCTAACCCACTCTCACCCACTGACCCACTCTTACCCACTCTCACCAAATAACATACTAACCCACTCTCACCCACTAACCCACTCACACCAACTAATCCACTCTTACTCACTCTCACCCACTCTTACTCTCACCCACTCTTACTCTCACCCACTCTTACTCTCACCCACTAACCCACTCACCCACTCTCACCCACTAACCCACTCTTACCCACTCTCACCAAATAACCCACTAACTCACTCTCACCCACTAACCCACTCTTACCCATTCTCACCAACTAACCCACTCTCACCAACCCACTCACCCACTCTCACCCACTGACCCACTCTCTCCCACTAACCCACTCACACCAACTAACCCACTCTTTCCCATTCTCACCAACTAACCCACTCTCACCAGCTCACTCTCACCAACCCACTCCTACCCACTCACCCACTCTCACCAAATAACCCACTCTCACCCACTAACCCACTCTCACCCACTCACACTAACCCACTCTTACTCACTCTCACCCAATAATCCACTCTTACCCGCTAACCCACTCTTATCCACTCTCACCAAATAACCCACTAACCCACTCACACCAACTAACCCACTCTTACTAACTCACTCTCGCCCACTAACCCACTCACTAACCCCCTCTCATCAACTAACCTACTCCCACCCACTCACCCACTCTCACCAAATAACCCACTAACGCACTCTTACTAACCCACTCTCGCCCACTAACCCACTCACACCCACTAACCCACTCACACCAACCCACTCTTACCAAATAACCCACTCTCATCCACTAACCCACTCTCACCAACTCACCCACTCTCACCAACTAACCCACTCTTACTAACCCACTCTCACCCACTAACCCACTCTTACTAACCCACTCTCACCCACTAACCCACTCTTAACCCACTAACCCACTCACAGCAACTAACGCACTCTTACTAACCCACTCTTACTAACCAACCCACTTTCACCAACTATCCCACTCTTACCCACTGTCACCCACTAACCCACTCTCACCAACCAACTCACTCTCACCCACTAACCAACCAACTCACTCACCCACTAACCCACTCTCACCAACTAACCCACTCTCACCAACTAACCCACTCTCACCCGTTAACCGACTCTCATCCACTAAGCCACTCTCACCCACTAACCCACTCTCATCCGCTAACCGACTCTCACCCACCCATTCTCACCCACTAACCCACTCACCAACTAACCCACTCTCACCCACTAACCCACTCACCAACTAACCCACTCTCACCAACTAACCTCTCACCAACTAACCCACTAACCCACTCTCACCAACTAACCCACTCTCACCCATTAACCGACTCTAACCCACTAAGCCACTCTCACCCACTAACCCACTCTCACCCTCTAACCCACTCTCACCCACTAACCCACTCTCACCCACTAGCCCACTCTCACCAAGTAACCCACTCTCACCAAATAACCCACTCTCACTAACCCACTCTCACCAACTAACCCACTCTCACCAACTCACCCACTCTTACTAACCCACTCTTACCAACTAACCCACTCCCACCAACTAACCCACTCTCACCAACTAACCCATCCATTCTTACCAAATAACCCACTCTTACCAAATAAATAGCCTACTGTTACTAAATAAAATGACAGCCTTGGTGAGCAACAGGTCCTTTGGGCAAAGCAGAATGAAATCTCCAGTCTCCAATACAAACATGCACCCTGGGCAGTCACCCGCATCCTTCATACCAGCGTTCACTTCAATGGCCGCTCGAAGGTCTTTTCTTTCCTTGCGGAGCTGGGCCAGCCTATTCCGCAGGGCCTCTTTCCTCTTCAGCAGCTCCTCTTCTTTGGTCTGTAGCCGCTTGGCATCTGCTTCTACCCGGTTCTTGCCGTACTTGTACTGGGCAGCATCTCAAGAAGAAAAAAAGGCAGCAATTAAAAATTAGGTTTACTAGCCTGGGAAACATGGATTGATCCCTTCTCTACAAAAAATACAAAATTAGCCAGGTGTGGTGGCACATGACTGTAGTCCCAGCTACTCAGGAGGCTGAGGTGGGAGAATCGCTTGAGCCTAGGAGTTTGAGGCTGCAGTGAACTGTGATTCTGCCACTGTGTTCCAGCCTGGATGACAGTGAGACCCCATGTCAAAAAACATTAGGTTTATTCAAGCAGACAATGGGGGAACTCAAAAAACCTGTTTAATCAGCCAACTCAGTAAACAAACACAAAGCCAGTTACTGTGCTAATTCAATAAGAAGGACAGGGCTGGTTTGAACTAAGCAGAAAAGCGACTAGTTCAAATTCTCCAATATTCTTTGAATCAAACTTTTAAAACAAAAACAGAATATTAGGAAATTCCTTTAACTCGCTTCCCTTTGAGGCACATGGCTTATAATTAATCTCAACCAGGTGGAGTGGGAACAGTCTATAATAGGCACAGGAGTCTATTACTATCAAAAATAATGTCTGAAATCTGCTTCCTTCTCTACGTCTTCAAACACCTCCATAACCCTGCAGTATCTGTTCCTTATGGTCATGTCATCTGCCTGGCTCTGAATTCATCTGAATTGCTGCTACACCCCCAGCACTGAGATCAGCACCTGGCACGGAGTGTGGCACAATAAATGCTTGTTTAGTGAATAAATGAACAGCAGATACATGAAGAGGCAGCCAGGAGCAGTATCTGGAGCCTGACCATCTAGGAAGGAGTCCCAGCTTGTACGTGTAGCTGCATGACCTGGAACAGGGCACGAAATCCCTCTGTGCCTCAGTTTCCCTTATCTGTGAAATGGGGATAGTAATTCATTGAGTGGTTGCAAGGATTAAATATTTATAAAGCACTTAGAACAAACACAAAAATGGGCAATACATAAATGCTTATTTTATAAAATGAATAAATGAAGAGGAAACTAGCTGAAGGGGAAATTTACAGACTTGGCAACATCACATCACCGTGAAAACAGCTTTCAAAACCTGACCCCACGCTCTCTTCCTCTTACTATGTTGGCCTTTTAATAACAATAATTTAGGACAACACCTCTTTGTTAAGACACATGGAAGAAATGAAGGTTCTAACAAAACTCAGATGGAGGATCACCGATTTCAAAGCTTCCGTGATCTCCCAGTCGCTTCTAACAAGCACTCACACCTGATGGCAACTCCCAGGCCTTCCTGACCGCACACCCCACGTGTCTGACTCCCTCACAAGGCTAGAAACTACTTCATTAAGCCACAGGGGTGGCATAATGGTTAAGAATACAAACACTGGACTCAGGGAGGTGGCTAGAAACCCACACTCCACCCTCCCTTGCTACATGACTCTGCAAGTAACCTCTAGAGAAGCTCAGCTTCACCCTCTCTAAAGCAGAAACGAGAAAGAATCCTGTGCGTGCGCATGCATGTGTACAGGTGCGTGTGAGTGTGCACATGTGCGTGAGTGTGCACATCTGCATGTTTTAAATGAGATGTGTGTGTGTGTGTGTGTGTGTTTTAAATCAGAAACATATCTGAAAAAAATCTAACAAAATAATATGATGCCTGACGTAGTGGACACTGACTGACAATTCTTACCATATCGGCGATAAGTGATTCCCAGAGCCTTGTCCACTCAGGGACAGCAGGGAGCCACTTCTAGCACCTGTCCTAAATGCTGGATTTGCCAATTCTTGCAATGTAAGCCATTACAATTTCAATGAAATACTGCATTTATGAAGGCATAAAAAGTGATCACTCCCCAGCCAATTTTCCCCTAACCAAAAGAAATACACAGGATGACAGCAAAGGGCCAGCAGCCTGAGGACAGGTGAAGCACTCAACAGCCTGAAACGAAAGGATCACTGTTCGCAGCTAAAATAATGACATATTTTGCAAACAGGGCCAAGTCCAAACTCTACTCACTTATTTCTAAACTAAGCGGTTTTCCCAGCAAACACAATGCAATAACCTATAAATCTCCACATCTTTTGGTCCCCATGTAATCTCATCTCATCTATAACGCAAGTGGCTGGATTCAGCAAAACACGGAATGCCATTATTTTCTCTTTTGTCACCATTAGATGTCACCAAAGTTAATAAAAACTCCCTACAGAAGGTCTCATAAAATAAAGGAATAAATCATCTAGAAAATAAAGTCAGCACAGGTACCGACAGAGAAACACCATGGCGAATGAGACTCCGTGGGATTCGGGTTTTGCTTTTCATAAATCTTTCTGGGTGTGAGCTGCTCCTCTCCCCCATCTGCCCCTCCCCAAAGAAACAACACAAAAAGAGGTGAAAGTAAATACACCCAATACATTCGGGAAATAAAATTTGCCAGATAAGGTCAAAGGAAATTAGTACATTAAACAAATGGTGGTAGGAGGATTTGGCCCAACTGGCTCCAACCCATCTGGTCAACATGCATGTTGGGTGGAACAGAGGTGGAGAAAAGCTTAGGTCAGGGATGTACACACTTCCTCGGGGCAGACGCAGCCTGGTCCTGAGGAACGATTCCAAGCCTCGTCCACAAACATGGCCAAGGACACTGCCAGCCTCTCCATTCCCCTCTGTGGATGCTCTGACTCCAAAAACAGAACCACAGGGCAAAGGGATGTCAGCACGTGCCGGTATGAGAGCCTCTCTCTTCGGCAGCTGGCGTGGGGGTGACCAGCTGGGGCTAGCCGGACTCATCTTCATTAGCACTGAGACTGGTCTACCAGTTGCACATCCAGATTCGAGAATCTCGGGTAGAAATCCCAAGGGCGATGGCATGTAACCACATCAAACTCAACATCTGCACCTAACTCCCACCTTCTTCCTCTGGGAAATCTTCCTGGACATGCCCAGATGGACTCAGGAGGCCCTCACCTGTAAACCCCCACACTGCAGCCCTATCACTTGCTTGTCTGCATGTGTGGGTCTGTTGGACTGAAGCCGCTAGACGGCAACTACTTTAGTGTATCTTTGAGTCCCCTGAGTGAAAAAATGCTGCCTGGCTGGCTCCCTGATTAGACATCCAACATAATGAGGACTAACGCAAATACAAACACTTAAGAGATGCTATATCACCCCCAGATGGATCTAGTGGAGGGAAGGGAAGAAGGTGCTGGGTCCAGGCAGGCTGAGTCTCTCATATCTTAATGCTTCTCTGCCCAATCTATTTTTGGCTGGATGTGGAGTCTGAAAGCCTGGCACCCACTCTGGCTCTGTGATGTACCAGCTGTGAGCCCTTGGGAGAGCTGCTTACTCTCTTGGTTATTCTTCTCTCATTTCTATGATGGGGTAAAGGATAATGCCTGTGCTTACAAAGTGGCTGTGTTCAGTAAACTGGATTGCATAAGAATGGCTTGCTGTGGACACCGCAGGACTAACCACTCCTCAGAACTCCTCGTACTGCTCTGATACTTTGAGGTCCGTGTACTACCTCAGTTATCCCAACTGCACCAACCACAGGAGCCACGTGTCTACGTCTGACAGAAAAAGATGCTGAGTTTAGAGTTTGCACGGCTTGTCAACCATAGATCAGGGACAAGAGTTGAGGTCTCCTGACCCGGAGTCCAGGGCTACCTGGAGCTGCAAGCAACCGGCACTCACAACTGCCTCCTATTTTAAAATGCTGAGTCAATCCCACAGGCAGCAAACCAGTTCTGGGCTTCAGTTTACAAGCACAGTCAGAAAAGCTGGGTTGAATTCACCACTGTCCTACCATGTGGCCGATGAGGAAGGATGATGGTGCCCATCTCTCCAGCTGACCCCAAGCTGGCACTCACTGGTGGGCAGGCTCAGACAGGCCCAGCTCCACCAAGTGCACTTGAAGCCAGAATGCAAGACATCCGATGGTATACTTACTCGAAGCTGTCCTTTTCACACCAGCCGCAGGATCCGCTTTTTTTGGCTGACTGCTCAGAGTCTTCCCTTTTCCTGTGATCCCATTAGATGCCACGGGGGGCTTTTTACCCTTGAGCTGTTGAAATAAACATATAAGAACATGAAAAATAAACACACAGTCGAACACATCTTGGTCTTTTTTTTTTTTTTCTGAAGCCATTTCTTTCAGTCTCTGACTCTAAGTATTAGAGAAACTAGCATCGACGCAGAAAAAAATGAATGTGAAAGAAAACCAAGATGGTTTCCAAACACTGGGCTGCTGGGATTCTGGGGAATGGCTAAGGAGGGTGTGGCAGAGGCTCTGTAGGATGTGTTCCGCTGGAATGCTGCGGAAGTGACCCCTTTCTACTGGCAGATCACAAATGCTAACCAAGCTGGCACAGGCAGCTGACTACCCCAGAGCACAGCTGAGAGGAGGAGTTTGTGTTTCTGAGGATAAACAGCTTTTATTTCAGTGGGATGCCTTTTAGGAGAGGAGCATGACCCTACAGTGTGAGTTCTTCTGCTCCAAGTGCTTTGACACTGAGTGACATCCTAATGGGGTTAAGTGACCGTCTCCTTACTTGCTGACGGAGTCCATGGAAGGAAGCAAAAGAAGCGTAACACAGACACAGCAGCAATAATATGGAAACTCAACTTCCACTAACTACGGGTTTCTGAAACAGTGAAACAGTCTCTACCCCTGAGACTGATACAGGCCAACACGTTTTGCATTTTGCTGAAGTGACTTTACGTGTAGCTTAGTTGTGTAATTAATTCAGCACGACAGCAAAGGCTCACTCCAGCATCCACGCCCATGCTTTTTTCCATGATACGTTTCCTTCTGTTGCAGGCCTCAATTTTTGGGAGGCAGAGAGATCTAGCTCCAAATTCTGGCTCTATCATTTAGGAGATGTTGAGTAAGTTCTTTAAACTTTCTGAGCCCCCATTTGATCATTTAAAAACATAAAGAGATACCTCCCCACAGGGTTCCTAAAAAGATCAGATGGTGTGCCATACACGGATAGAGCATATGGCAGGTAAGTGCTCAGAAAAGTGCAAGGTCTCGCCATTAAGCAATAGGCTCCCATTTAAATGATCAAATGAGGACAGGAAACCCAGAGGTCATGGAATTTAACTTGCAAAAGTGTTTCCTATTTCAACAAAAACAAAAGGGAACAATAACAACAAAAACTCCACATGGGAACCATACATCGAATGATTCCCAACCCATGTGGGGACAATCCAAGTGTGCAAGATGGCAAACTGTGTGGCAGGGTTTTACCTAAGGCGACTCTAATGCCAATAAAAAGACAGGTAGAAATGTAGACAGATACACATTCACTTAGTAAATACAACACAAAACCTGCCAACTTTTTGGCGTTAAGTCCTCAAAAGACACCAACAGCTCCCCTACCCCTGCCCCCCAACGACACTTGGCTCAGGGCCCCTCAGACTCACTGAATGGGAATCCCCAGGGATGGGATCTAAACCACCATCATGAAAAATCAAAAACCAACACCAACCTGCGCATTTGACTTTTGATGAAGCCGACCTATTGGGAGTTAGTGTTCTCTGTCACTACTATCTACAATTCTACAATTTTATCTGGTTCATTATTTTCTTAAGACTATCCAAAGAATGGAGAAAAAAAACAAAGACCTAAAACATGCCCATCTGCTGTACGTTCATATTCTTACATATGGGCTTAGGTCTTTAGGCAAAGCATAAAAAATTCTTAGGTTAAACATGTACAAGCCGGGCACAGTGGCATGTGCCTGTTGTCCCAGCTACTTGGGAGGCCAAGGCAGGAGGATCACTTGAGCCCACAGTTCAAGTCCTGCCTGGGCAACATAGTGAGACTTCATCTTTTTTTTTTTTTTAAAGGCCTAACACTACAAAATTACTCTGAAATGTTACTGTTTGCCATCAATACAGGGTGTACAATGGACAACAGTTCAACATCACAGTTATTATTGTTCAATGGTCATCCAAAGTCCTTATTATCATCGTCTAGTTTTGGGGAGTATACCTTTAGACTTGTCATGGAGAAAACACTACCGTCCTCTGAATAATCTATTTCATGGTTAAAGATCAAAAGCAATGACTACACAGAGTCAACCCTTCCTCATTACGTGTAATGGAAACATATTAAAGAAACTGGCCGTTCAAGAATCTTCTGGAAGGTTTTACTACCCGTTTCTTTTAAATTCTCTTCCTTTAGTTGACATAATTCACAAAATTTCACTGGGGAATTTTCCAAGAACAGAAAGAGAGCCAGATGTGGGCAAAGAAACACGGTGCTCAGATAAACCATGAGCTCTTGAGAAATATCGCATCAGTTCCTTGGTAGTCAGGCTGCAAATTATATTCCAGTTGAGGGAAAAAAAAAACCATTATGCTTTGCCTTTGATGAGTCCCATTTACTACAAGCTGCAAAACTCTGTTCGAGCAATGTGACTTGAAGGTGGTTCTAGAATCTTACAGAAGAAGATGCCGTACCTGCGAGTTGAGCCCGAGAGACGCCCTCCCCACAGAAGAGGTATTAGTGACAGACTGAGCGGAGGCAGGGTATTTGTAATGGTTAGAGGACAGCTTGTCAGCAGACAGCCTAGAGGCCTTTCTGTCAGCAGAAGAGTAGCGGGCAAAGATTTGCGGAGGCGGCAAGTTATCGTACAGGCCTGCGTTATCATAAAGCACCTCTTCTCCCAAGCCTCTGCTGCAGGAAGCAGGAAAGCCGTCTTCCGGTTCCCACTGCAACACACATAGCTTTGTGGTTAGTGACTTGGACACAGAAAACAGCAGCTTTTAGCACAGTGAGATGTCATTCATTAATAGTATAGCATTTAGCATAGCATGGTCCTCCAACATTCTTCTGCACACAGACTGCAGTTGTTATCAATAAGGCATGCACCCCCCAACACACGCACATACACAAACCCAACACACGCCTGCAGATTGATTCAAAAGGACTTGACTTCTGAAGCCTTATGGAAAAATTTCTTTTTTTCCTTAAACCATTCCCAGAACCCTTGGATTATGAAGTTTTTGTTTTGTCCTGTCTTTTAAAGAGAAAAAGCAATGTTGATTTGGCATTTTCTTCTTTAGAGAACCTGGGGTTCAGAAATTCCCCTAGTGCAGGACGTGGATGTGAGGGGAGGAACGAGCGCAGGACTAGGGTCCTGGTGCTCTGGGTCTATACGAAGACACACGAGGGCCAAGCAGAGCACTCGATGCTTTTCACAGCACTTCCCACGTCCTGGATGATGACTTCATCTCACAGTCATCCGGGGATAGAGGGGGAAATGGAAGCAGAGACAGGCCCTAGAGCCAGTGAGTGGCAGAGCGGAGGGAAGGGCGCGCTCATCCCAGCACAGTACTGCCACTAAGCCTCGCACTCCTGGGGACATGAGACCACCTGCAGGCTCCTCCAAGCCCCTGTGCAGGAGTCAGTGACCCAAGTCCTACGGGAACTGTCAACACACACCCTCTGTCCCCTACTCTGTACTGAAGAAAGTGCCACAACCAACACAACCAAAACGGTCTGTGAAAAGAGAAATCAAATCCTCATAGAAAATTAGATGCTTCCAAACCTAACTGATATAATGGTATTATTTTAGCAGAAAATCTCTAACCAAGGACTAAAATAGTTACGTGCCACTGCATGGGACAGAGGAACCTGAGAACATGGGCATTAAAGTGTTAACTCAAAAACTGATAACCACAGCCACGGCCTTTTCAGGGTTAAAGGTCTTTATAAACTGCCTGGCATGACAAGAAAGGCAATATTAATTCCTCTCTTATATTCATTTTACCCTGTTTAGTCTTCCTGCACAGTCCTTTCTGCCAGACGGTAATTACAACCTTTTGTTATAAAAATAGAAAAGACTTAAAATTCTGCAGTAGGAGTGTCTGTATTCCTCCGCAATCACTTCAATGTGTCTATTTTTGTGATCTAAAAATAACGGTCCCTGCAGCTAAACTCGGATATGAGAGTTTCATAATGACGACCTAGCATACATTTGTCCAGAGTTATTAAAACGGTCTAGACGAGACTATCATTTTCCTAAAATATCAAACATTAAGTCACATGGAAGACTCAGAAAAACACCTACAGCGACCTCACAGAAGTTTCTGAAGTATGAGTGTACATACTTTCATCTTAGTCTAAGCATCATGGGGTAACACTGAATGGGTAAACATAACTAAAGCTGAAACAGTGCTATGATCCCAGATATTAGGTCATAAATATGAACTTTTTTTTTTTTTTTTTTTTTTGAGATGCAGTCTTGCTCTGTTGCCCAGGCTACAGTGCAGTGGTGCAATCTCAGCTCACTACAGCCTCCAACTCCAAGGCTCAAGCGATTCTCCTGCCTCAGCCTCCTGAGTAGCTGGGATTACAGGCGTCCACCACCACGCCTGGTTAATTTTTCTATTTTTAGTAGAGATGGGGTTTCACTATGTTGGCCAGGCTAGTCTTGAACTCCTGGCCTCATGATATACCTGCCTCGGCCTCCCAAAGTGCTGGGATTACAGGCGTGAGCCATCACGCCTGGCTATAAAAAACCTAGAAATGAGGCCCTCCAAAAAGAGAAGAGCTGGTAACAGCCGAACACACAGAAAATAGTTTCAGGAAGGGCCTGAGCACAGGAAGGCCTAATAAGCAAGGAAGCCACAAACATGTACAGCATATTATGTCCTAAAGGTGGCTATCTCCAGCCCAGCAATACACACACACAAACAATTCCTACATGCAGAGCCCTTTAGGAATGGCAGACCTTTGTTCCTACAACAGATTAAGCTGTGAATAACTTAAGGAACAGTCGCTCCTGGGGCTGGCCTGTAGAGTGTCCTAATAGTCTGAACACAACGTGCTGGGTGGAGCCGGACGATCACGTGCATGGTTCCATAGGGTGACGACAGCATCCAGCTCATCGTCACAGGTTCGTGTGTAAGGCGTGCATGGAAGAAACGTCTTTGAGGAAAAGGCATGTGAAAGGGCCTTTGGGTGGGACAGGCTAGAGGTAGGCTCAGAGAAGTGGATGGTTCTCAGGATGCAGATGAGTGTGGTAACTGGAGTCTAAACCCAGTGATAAGACTGCTGTCAAGAGACGCTGGAGTGACACAGGGCAAATGGAGGCAGAAGAGCGGGTCCCACCTCAAGAAGGACTCAGAGGCCAGAATCGAGGGCAGGAACTAGCCTGAGAGCCCTACTTCACAGGGTACTGTGGTGCCATCTTAAGCAGGAAGAACTTGCCACAAGACCCTGCCCAGGGGTGGAGTGCTGTGGTGACTGGACACCCAGAGACAGCCCAGGGAGGATTGGCTGAGGAGGAAAGAAGGAGATTCACTGGACCTGACACCCCTCTGCCTAAGATGGGGGGCTCTACTGGATGGACTCTGAAGCTAGGATGGGATCCAAAAGTGGCTCTGTTTGCCCCATGCCACCCTATCCTAACATGGAACCTACGAGCGGGCCCTGCCCTGCCCAGGGCCCAGGAAGCTCTCCCCGCTCCTATCTATGTCTGTTTCCCTCCCAGGTCCACTTACTCCCACGAGACTCAGAGGCCCTTTCAGGACAAAGATAATTGCTTCACCATTTCTTCTTCAACTGGCACAGAGTCTGGCCCCTGGGAGACACCCAGGCAATAAGGCAAGGGAAAGAGGACTGAGGAGGGAAGGGGGCAGATGAAGTGATGAAAAGATCCCTTTTTAGAATCAGGTGGGGCCTCGCATAGCAAGGGCGGCCTCCCCCACAGGAACCCCAGGGCAAGTCCAGAGCGGCAGGAAGGAGGAGGCAGCCAATGGGAAGGCAACTGAGCCCCAGGAACACACCGCATCCATCGTGGTTCCTGAGGGATGAGCCACCCGCTTCTGACCCCGGCCACGAGAACCTGCTTTCAGTTTGTTTATGCTCCTGAGCACTGGGGGTCCTCAGCCCCTCTCTTCCCTCAAGGAGGCTGTTGTCTCCTGGTTCCTGCTGTGGGGCAGCTATGAATTTACGGTGCCAGGGCTGATTGAGGATGTTCATCAGAATATCAGGGAAAAGACTGGAGAAGCAAAACAGTAAGAAAAAAGTCTGACACATCTTCCAAGGCTGGAAAACATAACAATAAATTTACTTTATGTCTACCTTTGAAAATTATCTTAACATAGATGCCAATTTCAAACCCTTCCAGTACTGGGAGACAAATGGCATAGTGGTTTCTCACAAGCCTCCTTCATTCATCCACTAACTGTGAAGGCCTCATCTCTGAACGCCCAGGGCTGGGCACCGTGCCTGGATCAGACAGGATGCTCAATACGTGGTTGTGAGATGAGTAACAGGCAGACACCGTAGAACCAGCACTTGTTGATGAGGCCTGCTGATGACACATATGACACAACACGCTGAGAACAGACTTCAGAACTCCTAAGGCCAGACACACCCTGGAGGCCAGTGTAACAGAAAGCTGTGACTAAAGACCTCCTGCATGGATAGATGGACATATGGATATACAGATAGCGCTGTGCCTGGAGCCAGGAGCCTGGCTGCTCCAAATCCACCCCAAGGGAAGCTGTCGAATTTGTAATGTGATCATTCCTCTATGTTATCATTTCCTTCCTGAGGGGATTTCTCCGCATTTTAATCCCATCGGGAAATAACTATTCATTGATAACTTACACTGTGTTATGTTTTGATTTAACAAGTTATCCAAGTATTACTCTAACATGCTCTCCTTTAGTCAATATTTTAGTGGGCTGACATGTTTAATTAGTGACAGTGACATTAGGCCGGGCACAGTGGCTCATGTCTGTAATTCCAGCACTTTGAAAGTCTGAGGTGGGAGGATCACTTGAGCCCAGGAGTTCAAAACTGGCCTGGCCAATAGAGGGAGATCCCGTCTCTACTAAAAACCAACAAATGAGTGGGATGTGGTGGTGTGCACCTATGGGCCCAGGTACTTGGGAGGCTGAGGTAGGAGGACTGATTGAGCTGGGGAGGTTGAGCTATAGTGAGTTGTGACTGCACCACTGCACTCCAGCCTGGGCAGCAGATGGGGACCCTACCTCAACACCAACAGGAAAATGACAGTGACATTAAATGACAAACTGTCTACTAGTCTCAAACTATCCACTTGTCCAAATGCAGAGTCAGATGAACAGCATGTCAGAAACCAGGAGAAAAGAGATGAGATGGAGTCTCCTTGCTTCAGAGCATTAAAAAGCTGACCTTATTCAGACCTGAAACCAGGGGAACTGAAGCATAGAATTTTCACAGCTGTCTAACAAAACCAACCATTACTCCAGCAAAAGGGCACTCACCGAGCCGTTGATGCACGGGACATCGTCGTAATGAAGCGCCGTACCGCTGGGGTGGGCATAGCCATTGGAGGTGCCCCCCAGATATGGGTTAGCAGATATAACACGCCTGTTCATGAAACTGAAAGAAAGGAAATGCGTTAAAATCCATAACCTGACCACTTTTTACTCCAACGAGTCAAGTCTTTAATGAGTTCTGACTTTATTCCCAAGGCTATGTCAGAGGTCACAGGGGCAAAGAAGAAATACTAGACAGAATCCCGGCGGAAATGAGAAGATGCTTTGGAGGGACTGTCCTATAAAATTAGGACGGCACATAATTTGCGGAACTGCAGCACACAACGCCAATAACCAATGCTAGGTACACACAGCAAAGCCTGCAAATAACAGGTGTTCAGAAACACCAAGCGTTTTGATTATCATCCGTCTCTCACAGTGGCCAGCTCCTCTCACAGCCTGTGTTCATAATAATGCTTCATTGGAACATTCGCCTCTTTCACAAGTGTGTTACTTCCAAGAGGACAACATGGCCTGCAAAGCTGAAAGTTACTGTCTGATCTTTCTTGGAAAAAGTTCATGGATCCCTGTTCTCTAAGCTTTCTGGGACACTCATTCAACAAGTATTTATGGAGTTCTTAGTACTCAATCAGCACCAATGCCACCCCACACATCTTCACCTCTTCCCTGAAATTTCCTCAACTTCGAGAGCCACTGACAGCGGCCTGAGAAATCCTTTAAAAGGTGTGCTATTGTGGCATGATAAATATATATTTTGGTCTTTGTCCCAAGTTCCTGGTCAAGGCTCCTAAAACTCTCGGAATTTCCTACATGAAGAGCAGGATGAGGGTTGGTTGCCAGGGAAATCAACCCTGTGATTAGGGCTGGAACTTTCCATAACAACCCAAAAGGATGCGGTTCCCGGAGCTTCTGGGCTGTGTGCATGCGGCGGTGCTGGGAGCGTGGTGTGCCCAGCGAGGGCACGGGAGCGCTGTGCCCCACATGCCTTGCCTGGCACACCTCTTCCCTCACTGCTAAAGCTGTGTCCTTTTACAGTAAACTGGTAATCCAGTAAGCAAGCTCCTCCTATGTTCTGTGAGAGTTCTAGCAATGACTGAACTGGAGGGGAGGGGTCGTGGGAACCTCCAACTCACATCCCATTGGTCACACGCACAGGTGACATCCTGGACCTGTGACTGGCATCTGAAGTGGAGTCAGCTTTGTGGACTGGGCCCTTCACTGGGAGGGCCTGACGCTGCCTCCTGGAAGACCACCGAGGGTTGAGTTCATGTATTAGGACACCTAGCTGGTGCCCACAGAAACCTAGAGAAGTGCTTGGCGTGGGAAAGACTTGCCCATCTAGTGGCCAGGGGTGAGGCCAACAGTGTGGAGCCTGTGGTGAGGGAACGGCTCACTCCCCTTTAAGGAGGGCAGGCCGGGCCACGCCAGCCTCCGCCCAACACCCCCAGGGGCTTCTGAAGTCGCAAGGTGCTGCCCAGGGCCGCGGGGCTCCGAGGGACTGGGTTCCTGCTCCGTCACTGCGCGGTGACTTCCTGCGCTCCGTCAGTCTCCTGGGTGCCCCGGCACTCCCCTGGCTCTTTCAGCTTCCCCAGCCCCTCTTGCCTGCCAAACTCCTGACACCCCTCGCACCCAGGTCTCCGCGTGGGTGCTGCCCCCCAGGAGGCGGCCCGCCCCGCAGCCCTCAGCGGCCTCTCCCTCCCCTCCGGGCCCAGGACCACTGTCCTGCATCTGCGTCCTGCCTGCTCTCCCCACTGGAGGGTTGGCCTCAGGAGCGCGGGGACCACGCGGGCACACGCAGGTGCAGGTGCAGGTGCAAGTGCCTAGAGGCTCGGCCGGCTTCCGAAGCCACAGGTCGGGACTAACAATGTAAATCCCAGGGAAGGGACCGCCCCGACAGCATTTCCTACTAGCAGGGGTATTTCACAGGATCCTGGGCTTCTGTGATCACCAGATGAAGAAAACACAGGGTAAGTGAAAACTGGGGAGAGAAACACAGGGGCAAGTGAAGCCTGCCTCTTTGATAAGAAATCCGGCAGCATAGCCTCGGGAGCGGCGGGAGGAACCGGGCTTGGGGATCGGGGCTGGGCTTCAGCAGCGCCGGCCGCGGAAACGGCTCCGCACAGAGCGCGCGTGTGCCCCCTGCTGGGGAGGGACGCCATGCGCGGCTTGCTGCCTGGACACACTCTTCAATTATAATTTAAAAACTTTTTCCTTTGCATATAAAAAATTAATATAATTATACTAAACTTAAAATACATACAGGTATATGTAGGAAAATAAGATGAATAAGAAGAAAACACAAGAAGGAAAGGCACAGCAAAACTTGAACATTTGTTTCGCAGTAACAGATTTTGATTTTTAAAAATACATATTTAAGGTTTTCTAATTAAATGCCTCATTGGAGGGCTTTTGGGGAGACAGCGCTATGTATACTCTTTGTCAGTGAGAGGCAGTAAATGGAGGAATGAATAAAGCCCGACCACGGGGACCACCAGCCCCTCCCCTGTGCCCTGGGTCGTACTGCCTTGAGTCTTTCTCCTTCCAATGGTAGGCACGTCTCTCATGGGCTTGCGTCTTCGGTTTTGAGCGTGTGCCCTGCACTCGCCCTGCTGCAGCAGGGACAAAGGATGGGGTCAGAACAGAGGCCCTGGTGGCTCCATTCCGGCTTCTGTGCTGGAAAGAGTCACTGCAGGATGCCTCTGACGGGCTCACCTGTCAGGACCTGGGAGCACAGGGATTACGGGTCATAGGCACACAGAATGTCCTAGGTGGAGGAGGCCTCAGCCAGGAGCTCGTCACCCTTCACCCCATAGAGAGGGACCTGGCCCGGTGAGGACAACTCTGCCCGGCCCCCAAGAGGGCAGGGCCTGGGGACCCGACTAAACACGAGGCCTCAGTCTTCCGCTTGGTGTCTCTCCACAATAGGATTTGCAGCCAAAGATAGAAGTGGAAATGAAGTAAGAGGCCACGTGCCACTTGTTACACCAAAACCAGGAGACAGTCATGGGGAGCTATTTCACAATAACCTCCTGGGACTCAGAGGAAAGGGTGGCCAAGAGGACTGCCTCCCATCCATGCATCTCCCCACGCTCCACTCTCCACACCAACCCCTACTTTCCATCCTCTTCATCCTCACCACTGCTTCCTGAGGGGCTCCCAGCTGAGTGTGACTTGAAGAGAGTTTCGGGAAAACTCTGGAGTATTTTCCTGTGTTATATAATCTATGTATCTCATTGTAAACAGGTTTTCAGGAAAATACATTTTCATTGTTTACCATTACTAAAGTTCCTAAATATCCCATTTTTCTTGGGAGAATCTCCATTATTATCTTACACTTTCCTCTTTTCAAAATATATTACTGCCATCTTCCTCAGTCACACACAATGCACAAAGAATTCTCCTAAGAACCTTGAAAAGATTCATTAACTGGCTGCCAGTTTATATAAAAGCAAAACATTTAATCTTAGAATATTCATCACACTGGCAAGCAACCATATTTTGAACACTGCTTCCTTGTCACATCTCATCTCTCTTAACTGTTACAGGCATGTTTGGCTAGAAAACTTGAAAATAAGCTTTGTTGCTAACTGACACCTCCTATAAAGACTTTAATGAGGTAGAAAAGATGCCTGCAGCCATAAATTCATTACATGCATATTTTAATAAATATTTTAGTATTATAATCTACATTCCTTTCTCAAAAATGTGACCTTGCCACATTTGGTTTAGATTAATACTCTTGTCATTTATAGAGTAAAAGCCAAGTTGTATTCTAGGGCAACTATTTTAATTCAGGGTTTCTCTTAAATGTGGTTATCGGTTTGCTGATTATACTTGCAATTACATGTGGCCGTAGGATAGGTTTTTATGGAAATCTAGTATCTTCCAAATAAATATAGTGAACATCCATAACCACTTTTATGTCAGTCTAGTTGGGCAGATTTTGCAAAACTAGATTTAAGGATATTACATCTCTTTAAAAAACTTTAAATGTGCTTTATTTACTGAATAGTACTTAACAAACAGAATCATTATAATTTACCTACATTTTGCTGATTAGAAAGAATATAATTAAACATTAACGAGTATAAATAGAACGGTAAGTACTAGACTACGTCTATCCCAATTTCCACACAAAAGGACAGTGGTGAGACCAGTCCGCACTGTAGAAACCCTCCAGTGTTACTGGAGATTTCATGGACAATCTGTGCAAGACTAATTCCACTTGTCAAGGCTATTGACCTTAGCTGGCTGTATGTAACATGTGGTTTGAGTCCTAAAATGGGCCAAGTTATCTTCACTTTGAGAACTATTTCTTAGCCCCAGAATGTCCTAGCTAAGCATTAAATGAACGTCCATTCACCACTGAAGACACAAAGGAAGACTGCTCCAATTCCCCATAGAGAGCACTTGTGTGGAAAAACTAGATGGCGGTGTTCACATTAAACAGGCACGACACAACGCACAGGGCATCTGAGCCCATCTTCTCCACACTTGAAAGGTCGCGTCATCTCAGCACCGGCGGGTCTGCCAGCAGCTGTCTCTATGTTTCTCCTCACTTGCTGATGATGGAATTCACGACCAGCTTTGTTTTCATTCGCTCCCTCACCCCAGTCCCCACTCTCTAAGGAGGAGAGAAACATATGCAGCCATCAAGGGGTCAGACGCTGGAGCTGCAAGTTTCAGAGATTAAGTTGCCCACCCTCTCTATGTTCTACAGAAGGCAGCAGAGGTACTAACAGGTAATGAATGGCTTGTCCAAATTGTTCTAATTAGTAAATACCAAAGCAGGACCCAAGCCAAGATGCCCTACCTGCTACCTGCTGTATTTGAAATGAAAACCTAAGAAATGTGTTCATTGTTATTCACTTAAAAGTGGCACCGTGGGCCATGCCTGTAATCCTAGCACTTTGGGAGGCCAAGGTGGGAAGATCACTTGAGCCCAGGGGTCTAGGAGTTTGAGACCAGCCTGGGCAACATAACAAGACCCCGTCTCTACCAACAAAAAAAAAAAAAAAAAATTAGCCAGGCATGGTGGCACATGCCTGTAGTCCCAACTGCTTGGGAGGCTGAGATGGGAGGATCCCTTGAGCCCAGGAGGTCGAGGCTGCAATGAGTCATAATTGTGCCACTGCACTCCAGCCTGGGCAACTGAGCAAGACCCTTAATCAAAAAAAAAAAAAAACCACCACCACCACCAACAATAACAACAACAAAACCCCAATAACAAAAAAATAAGTGGCACTGTTCACATGTTTGTAAACCTAGTTAGTGTCCAGCTTAACAGAAGGTAGTTGGATTCTACCTGCTTCTGCATTCAATCTGTCACCAAATGCACTTTTGGTTGAAGTATGTGAAGAAAATCCAGCCTCAAACAGATGTAAGCTGGACAAGTGGGGCACATTTTAATTGCTTTTTCCGAGTTGTAGCTGCGCTTCTTTAGTACTACACCAAAACGCGGCAAGTGGTGGCCTCTCACCGCCAACTGCAATGGAGTTGGAAAGCAGATCAATCGACTCACATTAAAATCCAGTCGTTTATCTTGCACTAGGAATAGATCTTTTCCCAAGCATGACTTCTGCAGATCTTCCAAATACTGACACACTTCATTATACGACATCAACAAAACTGCTCACTGACATGACTACAGAGCTCAGCAGGAGTCTGTGGGTGCTGAGAAGCTGGCAAGCTCACCATGGCAGATGCAAATTTTCCAGAATTCTAATTTCTAAGGAAAGCTTAAATGTATCGTAAGCAACAAATACTGCCAACTGTTTGCCTAGAGATGATGGGTGTAGCTAGCTCATTTTCAAGGAAACATCTGCAAATGCCTATGTGTGAATAACCACAGTTTCTCTGTTGCTTTTCAAGTAAAATGAAAAAAAACTTAAGGCAGCTAGTTCTCTGAGCACCTCACTTGTCTGAGCTGTTCCTCAACAGGACCACTATCATTGTACACGCCTGTGTGCTCTCCGTGGCCTCTCATCACGCCACACGGAACAGGAAAAGCACACGGGCTTCAGAGACTTCATGCAAATATCTACTATCTGATCCTTTATAGAAAAAGTCATCATTTTTACTGCTTCCTCAAGGACATCTTAAGTGAAACCAGTATTTTCTTTTACTATCTCAAATGGTAAAATTATTTGACTATTTACACTGGCAGTGACAATGATTATTAATACAGAGAAGGACGACTGTTGGTGTGAAGCTGCCAGCCAGTGGTCACTAATGCAGATGTCCAAACGGTGGGAGATGGAAACAATGTCTTATGAAAATAATTTAACCCCGCAGACTGCCAGAAAGGGTCTGGAATATCCCCAGGGGTTCTCTGGACCATACCAAGAAGTGCTGCTCTAAATATTTCTGCCATTATTATGTTAAAGAAATGTTCACAGTTCCAAAGGATGTTTTTATACATGATTGCAGCGTTTTTTTTAAAAATCACAATTTAAATTTACAAAGTACTTGATGGATAGCTTTGAAAACTCAGTCCTCATTACAGCAATATGTAGAATCATTTCTGCTTCGTAGAACAGTTCATCTAATACAGGGGTCAGCAAACTACGGGCCAAATCCAGGCCACTGCCTGTTTTCACAAATAAAGTTTTATTAGAACACAGACACACCCATCATTTACGTACCGTGTCTGGCTGCAAAGGGAGCTGAGTGGTTATTAACAGGAATCGTCTGGCCCACAAAATCAAAAATATTTACTATATAGTCCTTTATGCAAGTTTGCCACACGCCACTTGAACAGAAAACCCAGTGGGTTGACATGACAAAAACATTGCTACAAAATTTGGATTAAGATAATGCAAAAGGGAAAGCTTTTAGTTTTTCTTCTGAGACTGTATCCTCACACAAAAACTAAGTGAAACTAAGTTAGCGAAAAGACAATGATTGAACTGTGGTGCCATTTCACACGGCAGTGGGTCTTACCAGAAGGTTTGTTTGGCTGTCTGAATGACACTGGCGGACATCTCCACATCGATGTAGTCATAGTGCAGGGCCCCCGGGTCTGTGGATGACCCCGTCTCTGCGAGTAAAATCCCAATCCACCTGCCCATGTCCTCAGAGGAAGATGCCTGTGGAAGGGGGAAAAAAGGTAGGTTGTATTTAACTGAAGATTTTTACATTTTCGTAAATGTGTCCAACAAGGAGACCACATAATAGGAAAGGCGATGGAACGTGATGTCCCTAAGAAGCAACGAGAAGGAAGACGCAGCCACTGGCTGAGTGATGGGATTAACGTCACGTTCACAGCAGGTCTTAACTTAGGAAGCGGCATCCCAATTATACCAAAGGTGAATGAAACTCTGAGGTCCTAAAATGCCTTCCAATTATCATGGGGCAAGGCACGAGGGTGTAAGACAGGAAAATCAATGGGATTAATTACATTCCAGCTGAAGGAACTTGCTGAGGAACCTCTGGCGACATCGCCTGACCATGAGAAGGAGCACGTCCCAGCTGCTGCTGCCTGACTTGGAAGGTGCGACCAAGCGCTAGGCCCTTACTGGTCTCAAACCTTTTTATACCAGGAGCCCTGGGTGAGGCCCCCTACATGGGCCTGAAATGGTCATTTAGTTTCTTGATTAGATGATATAAAAAACTAATTTCCTTTGATATCAATTGTGTTTCCATGAGGGAACGATGCTCTGTAATCACTGGGCTGCTTTGGACACACCACTTTTTAAGATGTCTGATATCTCCTCCATTTTGGTCTGCTTAATTTGCAAGTTTGAAATATGTCTTTTAAGATCATGTTTGTTCAATTTTTAAGTCATCCTTTTTTTTTTTCTCTCTGAGACATGGTCTCGCTCTGTCACCCGGGCTGGAGTGCAGTGGTGTAATCATAGCTCACTGTAGACTACAACTCCTGGGCTCAAGCAATCCTCCTGCCTAAGCCTCCCAAGCAGCTGGGACTACAGGTGTGCACTACCAAGCCCAGGCTAATTTTTTTTATTTTATATTTGTAGAGACAGGGTCTCACCATCTTGCCCAGGCTGGTCTCGAACTCCCGGGCTCAAGTGATTCTCCTACCTCAGCCTCCCAAAGTGCTAGGATTACAGGTGCGAGCCACCATGCCCAGTTTTACACCATTGTTTTAAAGTGATTTAGAAAATCGGTTACATTTTTAATGGTATTTGAAATCTTTAAAAATTTTGATTAATCAAATAAGTAAATAATGGTTAAAGTTTAGGAGAAATTAAGCTATCAAATTTATGAGTTAACTGAATGTTGAAGAAAACAAATTCATTGCTTATAAAAATTACTAATTTAAATAAAGATCTTCTAAGTTGAGCTTAAAGAAAATTGGGTTTTGGCCGGGCGCGGTGGCTCAAGCCTGTAATCCCAGCACTTTGGGAGGCCGAGACGGGCAGATCACGAGGTCAGGAGATCAAGACCATCCTGGCTAACACGGTGTAACCCTGTCTCTACTAAAAAATATTAAAAAACTAGCTGGGCGAGGTGGCGGGCGCCTGTAGTCCCAGCTAATGTAGTCCCAGCTACTTGGGAGGCTGAGGCAGGAGAATGGCGTAAACCCGGAAGGCAGAGCTTGCAGTGAGCTGAGATCCAGCCACTGCACTCCAGCCTGGGCGACAGAGTGAGACTCCATCTCAAAAAAAAAAAAAGAAAATTGGGTTTTATAATTATAACCTTGGCAAGTTTAACACCGATCAAAATATAAGTAATTGTAAATATTCCACACCATGTAGAAAGGCCTCTCTAAAGGAAGGGATGTTAACAAAGAAGCAGCTTTTTTTTTATGTTGAGAAATTGGCTAGTGATATTTTCCGTATTACAAATCATTACTAACCATACACAATGAGGCCATGAGGACAAAGGGAAGGAATTCCCAGTAAGTACCTTACAGAGAGTAAAAACAGAATCAGTGTTTGCCAAATTAAAATGAATTGATTTGAATACCTGGATTAAAAAAAAATCACAAATGTGTTCTCTTCACAGGTCTTGTGTCCTTCCTAAAACAAAATCTATATTGAGAATGTATCCATGATTAGTCTATTCCTATGTCACTATACCCACTGCATCAAAGCATTTTAAAAATGTTTTCATACAATTAATATCTAAGATGTCACTGATATTATTACATTAGAGTTTACCAATTGCTTTCTTCATAGTTCATTGTATGAAATTTCCTCATAGGCTTTTAAAAAATAATACTGTGGTGTTGGAGGTGTTAGTTCTCACAGCTTTTAACATAGATAGGTATAGACAGAGAGATGTGTGTGGGTGCATGTATGCATATATGCATGTACAGGTATACATACACTTGTTAAGTATCTGTCGCATGTATAACATATAAACGTGTGAATGTGTGTGCATGTATCCACACCCACATCCACACATCTGTTTCTAGCGTTTGTCTACTGAAAAGACCCAGGAGCTCTGGCCCACTGGCAGAAGTGAGCACATCTGGCCCCCAGATCCTGGCTTCTCAATTCTCTGCCATTCTCCACTAAAAGGAACAGCATGCTTTGGAGGAACGGCTGACTCCAGGTCTGGAGCAGGGAAAAGTACAGGATGAGCCTGGGGCATCTCCTTGTGCCATAAAGTAAGGAAAGTGCTCCAAGCATGATGGACTGTAATCTCTTTATTACAGGGACATGGCAAAGGACAAATAAACAGCTCCGAGGGCCTCCTGCGGACCAGATCTGTGATAGTTTGATCAAAATGAGTCATGACATTGAAGGATATAATCACTGATTAAAAATCTATGGGCTGGACTGGGCGCGGTAGCTCACACCTGTACTCCCAGCACTTTGGGAGGCTGAGGCGGGAGGACCACGAAGTCAGGAGATCGAGACCATCCTGGCTAACACGGTGAAATCCCGTCTCTACTAAAAATACAAAAAAAATTAGCCAGGCGTGGTGGCGGGCGCCTGTAGTCCCAGCTACGTGGGAGGCTGAGGCAGGAGAACAGCGTGAACCCGGGAGGCAGAGCTTGCAGTGAGCCGAGATCGCGCCACTGCACTCCAGCCTGGGCGACAGAGCGAGACTCCGTCTCAAAAAAAAAAAAAAAAAATCCTACACAAAGACATACAGACATATAGAGAAAGAAAGGGGCGGCAGGGAGAGTGCACACACAGGGCTGTGCAAGAAACAGCACAGCAAGCACAGGGCACATTGGTCTTTGGCAGATAAGGATGAAGGGTGCACAGGCGTCCTCTGTGCTATCCTTGCAACTTTTCGGTAACTCTGAAGTTATCTCAAAACAAAAGTTAAAATAAAAGAATCTTGGAAAAAGTATAGATTGCAACTCCTCTCTGACTGGCTCATGGCATTTCGCCACGGATGAGGACAGGCTTCTTGCTTACGTTGGAAGGCTATAGATGTTTTATGTGTCACTTGTAAGTGAAATCACTTTTCAGCTATAAAAATAGCAGTTGTACATGAAGAGATACTGGGTAAACTTCCAATTCTTGCTGTCGTGTCATTCAGGAAACTGAGTCTACTTTCTTCAGCTCTCTGAAGGAATAAGCACCTTCCTCAGTGGTCCAAGCATTTGTGAAGGTATGAAATGCTACCACTTTCTCTCCAGGACTTGGGGCTCACAGCTGCTGTGCCCCTAGCAATGGCAGGGCAGGTGACTTCTTCACCAAACAGCTCCTGACTTCCACCTAACCCCACCCCACCCTGAGCTTCTCTGTCTCCACACTCAGCCCAGCGTCTCCCTCTTCGTTCCTGCATCTAACCCGTGCCAATTCATGCCTCCTTTTCCTGGCAACCCTTCTCAGATCTGCTGCCAGAGCTCTCATGGGAGACCCGCATTGTTACATCAAGAGTACAGTTTCTTTATTTAAGTTTTCAGCTTTTTTCCACTGCCATCCACCCTACAGTTTTCAGCCCACATAAATGTTTACAAGGTACACTGACTCTAGCTCAGCATTCATGTTTTACGGTGGGTAAAGAAGCCAAGACAGAACAAAAGCTTTGGCCGTGGTCAGGGTCTGCACAGAGCTGAGACTGGAACCCAGCTGTCTCAAGCTCATCTGAGCCCAGCCCTCTCTGTTAGATCACACTGCTGCAAAACCAGCCACGGGGGCAGCAGTGCGTGCTTCTGACCTTCCCTTACCTCCGAAGCCCTGCAGGAAAAAGATGGTGTTCATCTATTTTTCATCCCGACCAAAAAAAAGCAGCCTCTGTGAAAATAGTCCCTGCAATGAACTCCTATGTGTGAAATTCAAGATCTTCAGAAAGATTGCCTGACTGGGCAGTCAAGGTTTAGGTGGCAGCCCCTGGCACTCTCTCCTCTGCCGATGAGCGTCACTGTGCAGGCATTTAGAGCAGGCTCCACACCAGGTGAGTTTCTGCCACACACCAGCCACCCACCACACCTCCCATGAACTGGTTTCTATCGATTCTATAGCATGAGGTGCATTGATATGGACGCGACCATCTGACGTGTGAGTGCACAGATCTATCTCTGTGTGTGTGTGCATCTTTGCATCTTGGTCACAATAACACTAAGTGGGGGAAAGACTCAGAAAGAAAGGGGAAAATGACAGGAAAAAAGGTCTAAAACAGGGCAGAAAACATTGACAGAACGTTTTCTATGATGAAAAACTAAAAACTTTTAATAATGAAAGTTTTGAGTATGTAGCTATAAGTTTTAACTGTCTTTTCGGCTTTCATGAATAAGAAATTCTAGTGAAGCAGCGGAACAAATAACAAAGTGTGCACCAAGCCCAGGGCTCTGAAACAGCCAAGGTGCTCTCTCGGGTTCTGTGTCATGTGGCTCACTGGCCGCCATCTACAAGGCATTCAGATGGCCCCAAAAAGTCTTCCATCTGTAAAGAGGTCAAGAACCTTGCAAAGGACACATTTACCACCATTTCAAAGAGCTCATACGGCGGAAAGAGCTTTCTTGGAAATTTTAAAACAAGCTATTTTCCAGGTGCTTTAGAGAAGCAATGTACTCTGTGGGATTGTGGATGTCATTTCTCTGCAAACAGGCATAAAGAGGAACTCAGACAAGGAGGCAATCCAATCCGATGAGTGCAAATGGGGAGAAAGTGGTGCTGGGGTCCCGGCATTGTCGTATCTCCCAGAAAAAAAACTGAGGCAAGAAGCAAAGCAAAGACTCCCAGACTGGGCAGTGAGAGAAAAGGGGGTGGGCCGAAAAGAGCTGCAGTCAGCAAGATGAGAGGAATTTTGACAGAGGAGTCAGCGTTCAGCTTTTGGAAGGAGAATCACCGCGTGTGTCCCTCTGTGGAGTGCAGCCCCTGGGAAATATCCTACCTCCAATACTGCAACCTCCTGGCCGTTGCGCAGCAGCCGGAACGTCAGAGGATGTTTAGAATCCAAACCCGGGATCACCTCGCAGCCACGGAGGGGAATAGACACAATATGGGTCTTCAGGTCCGTCCTGTCCTTGTGGAAAATGAGCTTGTTATCTTTCACTCGGCACCAGCGCTCCCGCCAGCGGCTGTTGGAGAGCACGTTCAGATAGCCTGTGGGGAGACAAGCCACACATCAGCCGCCTCGGGCAAGACTAGGCCTGGAGGAAATCTAAACTCTAAAGTCTGAATGTACATGAAAGTTTGTGATCCATGTCTGCTACGGCACAACATCTTCAGTATACCACAGAGACAAGAGTGGCAGAATGACAGGAAAAATTATCATCCTCATTTAAAAAAAAAAAAAACCTTCTCAAATACAGGAAATGGACAATTTTCACTTGTTACACACATGAAATGGATTCTTCTAGAAATAACAAGGTATGAAAAAATAGATATCAGGGTGGCTGTACCTTCCGACCACACCGTATTGCCAGTAAATCACTGCCCCTTTAAGATTCAGAAAGCGAGTTAAATAGCATATAAAATGTTGATAGTGGGAGAAAAGGAAGTACCAGACTCCCAGCTGAAGTTCAGCTACTCCTTTAGTTCACACATGCACACACACACACACCCCTGCCTCAAAAACATTAAGAAACAAAACAAGATACATCCTTTCCAATTCTGATTTTTTAGATTCCTTTTCCATCCAACAGTAGTCCCAGCTACTTGTGAGGCCAGGGTAGGAAAATCACCTGAGATTAGGAGTTCAAGATCAGCCTGGGCAACACAGTAAGACCCTGTCGCTTAAAAAACAAAAAAGAAAAAAGAAAAAAAAATCAATTAAAATGCCTTTCCAAAAGGGTTTTGGAGGATGTTTCTTACTGCTTTTATGTTCTCAGTCTTACACACCTTATTAGCAATGGATAAATGCTATAAAGACAAAAAAAAAAAAAAGAGAGAGAGAGGTATGTTCAGGACTCAGAATGGTGCTTTATAACTTATAAATATTGGTTCAGTGGCTTACTAGGTACACACTTATAAAGTCTAAATTTTCATTGGCTGAATGTGACGTCATTCTACCAACACACACTGAAGAGAAATGCACACTGCTTCTTCTGGAACTAAAACTTTCATCTGGGGTGTGTGGGCTGCTGTCCTTAGGGAGTGACAGAGAAAGGAGGAGCCAGGCTGAGGCTCCAAGACCAGTGCCGTGGCCGCCCTCTTGTGTTCAGAGAGCAAACTACACTGGCTCCAAGCTCCTTGTATTTCAGACACTTAGGAGGGCTGCAGGGAAGTGAAGAGGCTCTAGAATCAAAGTAGGAAAGAGTCTCAGAGGCTTTACTTCTTGAAGGAGGACGTTAACTCCCAGATAATGTGAAGTATCTTGTCCAAGACCACACAGCAAAGCCAGACCTGAACCTCTGTTGGGAGTCAAAGACGGCAGATAAAGAGCTGTTAATATGCATAGAACCAGAGGCCTTATATCACTATTTTTGCTCTGTAAAATGCTATTTGTAAACGACACAGTTCCAATACATTTATTCTTTTTTTTTTTTTTGAGACAGAGTCTCGCTCTGTCGCCCAGGCTGGAGTGCAGTGGTGCCATCTTGGCTCACTGCAAGCTCCGCCTCCCAGGTTCGCGCCCTTCTCCTGCCTCCACCTCCTGAATAGCTGGGACTACAGGCGCCCGCCACCTCGCCCGGCTAGTTTTTTGTATTTTTAGTAGAGACGGGGTTTCACCGTGTTAGCCAGGATGGTCTCGATCTCCTGACTTTGTGATCCGCCCGTCTCGGCCTCCCAAAGTGCTGGGATTACAGGCCAATACATTCATTCTTTAAAAAAAGAAACCTCTACTTAAAAAGAGGTCAACTATCATATCTGAGCATCCGAGTACCAGCGCTGGGAACCACGTGCTCATCATGGCTCTGATACCATCTAGAGTAACCACTCATGCTGAAAGCCAACATTTTTACATTTTTAGACTTTCACGCAATGACAGCCAACTGTATCAATCCTAAGTATGTTTTGAGCATGAGTTGACAAACGTAAAGGTGTATCTAAAAGGAAAAGGGAGGCAAGGACTCCCCTCAAATCACTTCACATACTGAGGTGCATTAAGATAACATGCCCCAAAACGGTTTCTGAAAAGGAGCAGTAAGCTACAGGGCAAGGAAAACAGCCCATGCTCTGGAGCGGTCAGGGCCCAGGCACCCCTTCACGGGGCCGGAGAAGGAGTGGAAGAAACTGAGAATTGAAATGCCAGTGACCTCAATGACAGAGACTGTACAGTGCAGAGGGGCAGCAATTCCCAGCCACAGGGGACCCAGTCCCCAAGAGGGCATGGACTCTGCAGTGGGGCAGCAATTCCCAGCCACAGAGGACCCAGTCCGATCCCCAACCACAGAGGACCCAGTCCCCAAGAGGGTATGGACTCTGCAGTGGGGCGGCAATTCCCAGCCACAGGGGACCCAGTCCCCAAGAGGGTATGGACTCTGCAGTGGGGCCCAGCCCCGATCCCCAGCCCGGCCCCGATTCCCAGCCACAGGACGCCCAGTCCCGATCCCCAGCCACAGGGGGCCCGGCCCCGATCCCCAGCCACAGGGCGCCCGGTCCCAATCCCCAGCCACAGGGGGCCCGGCCCCAATCCCCAGCCTGGCCCAATTCCCAGCCACAGGGGGCCTGGCCCCAATCCCCAGCCACAGGGCACCCGGCCCCGATCCCCAGCCACAGGGGGCCCGGCCCCGATCCCCAGCCTGGCCCAATTCCCAGCCACAGGGGGCCTGGCCCCGATCCCCAGCCACAGGGAGCCTGGCCCCGATCCCCAGCCACAGGGCGCCCGGCCCCGATCCCCAGCCCGGCCCCGATCCCCAGCCACAGGGCACCTGGTCCTGAAGAGGGACATGGACTCTCATGGTGTCTCCTTCCCTGACAGAATCTGGCCCAAAGCCGCCAGATGCTATGAATTTCTTCCAGCCATAAAAGGGATGATTATATTGGACAGATCACATTTTATTTAGAACATGACTTTATATGAAATTATCATAATGCCCCCAAATTTCCCCCCCCAAAAAAATCCCCTGGGATAACAGACCTGTTCACAGCAACAGGTGCTCCACCGTCACCTGTGTTCAGTGACTGCCCCTACCCTGTCCAGCCCCCTGCCCACATTTCTCAAAATGGGGAGGCCCAAAGTTCCTACTTTCTGGGTAGGGAACATGAAGATGCCACACAGGAAATGGCAGACAACCTCATCTAAGGAGTCTAGGGTCAGGGGGTTGGACCCCCCAATATTAGCCTGGCTGATGAAATCAGTGCTGCCTAAGACCCCGTCATCTCCAGGAATATTTACGCTGGAGCGACATCCACCACCAGGTGGTGCTAGAGTGCAGCCAGCACGGGGCCAACTTGGCTCCTGCAGCAAGAACTGCAGGCGGGAGCTTCAAGGCTCACCCAGGGCGTCTTAAGATTTAACTACTTAACAAGGCAGGTCCAGATAGAAGTCATTTTATTTTTGAATCCCACTTACCATATTATGGTAGGGCGTTACTGAATTTCAAAAATTTGTGAGTTTAATGTTTTCAGCTGATTTCTGCTCCAAATTCAAAGAGCGCAGTTTCTTGCAACACTGTGTGGCAAGAGTGCATGAGGAGATTTCACTAAAAATATAAAACTAACTTTACAGCCTGAAGATTAAACAAACAATAAATACAGATGGAGGGGAACAGATATAAACCCTCCCGGTCAGCTGTTCCGGATATGGGGCGTCGCGGGTCTCAGTGCCAGGTGGCTCTCAAATTCCGGCAGCTGCAGAAGAGCGGGCAGGCAAAGCCTTTCAGAAGTGTGGCCAAGTTTCCATTGATTTCTTCTCTTTAGGAAGGGAAATGATAGTGCCTGCCCACCCCAGAGGCTACTGTGCTTTGGTTACATGTGGACAAAACGTTCAACACTTTTGAGAGACGTTTTATCCCAATGTAACTGTTCGTTATATCTTAGCAAGTATTTGTTTTTGATCAGCTAGAGGAGATGCGCCTGCAAGAGGGGCATCAAGAAGCAGCTTTTGGAGAAACCAAATGTCAGGAAACTGCTGGCAGTTGATCACGGGCCTGCCGAAGCCAGAGCCTCCTTCCCGCTCTTCGCAGTGTGTCCTCTACAAGGCCAGGGGCAGAGGAGCTGGTACACCAACAGCCTGTCATGGTGGCTCTTGGACTAAGAATGCCTTCCAGCCCTTTCATCAGACTTCATCTGATTTCTTTTTTTTGAGGTGGGGCCTTGCTATGTTGCTGAGGCTGGTCTTAAACTCCTGGCATCAAGCAATCCTCCCACCTCGGCCTCCCGAGTAGCGGGGATTCCAGCTGCATGCTACAGTGCCTGGCTTCGTCTAGTCTTCGTGGAGGTGCATTATGATACCAACTGAGACGTATCTACCTTTCCTGAATGTCTACTGAAAAAAACCTGCCATTGAAAGAGCTTCATAAGATCACAGAATATTTCAGCTGAAAGGGACCCTGGGAATGGCTACATAGCCAGGCTCCACAAAGCCTCCGACTTGCACCCTGGGGCCTTTCCTTTCTCTCAGCCTCTCCAGTTCTCATGATTCACTCGTCTGACGTCGCATTTACTGAGCCTTGGGTAGGTCTGGTGTGTTCAGGTGATGTTTTTAAAAAACATGTCAGATGAACACATGGATAGTCACAGTGACCATGTACTGAGCATAAACGATGGGCTAGGCACTGAGGTTAGTGTTTCATATATTTTATCCTCAGTTTTTATGAAAAACAAGGAATTGAAGTATTGAGTGATTTCATAGATGGAGGAGCCTGAGATTCCCAGAGGTGAAGCAATTTGCTTAAAGGAATGCATGCATTCAACAAGTATTTACTGAGCTGGTATCGTCTGCCAAGCTCTGCATGGTGCTGTGGACACAGGCAGTGAGCCAGCCAGCCCCTGTTTTTACGCCAGTCATGTAGAAGGTAGAAGACTGAAGTGGGGGCAGCATTGTTAGAGGCCCTGAACTGGCAACAACGGAGGCACTTTTGGTTTTTCTCAACACAGAATGTGATACGATTAGTCTAACGTTTCAAAACTTCCATCTGGTGGCCTGGTGGGGGACGCAGAGTAGAATGAGGTGAGCCAGTCAAAAGATGTCACAGTCCCAGCCACAGGTGGAAACAGGGATGGGGAAGAGAGAGAAAGATGGAAATGCATTTCCTGGTAACCGCTTAATTCATAAAATGACAATAATTCCAGGACTTGTAAGCACAGGAGAAGGACAAATAAGAGATAAATTTTGGGGCCGGGTGCGGTGGCTCACACCTGTAATCCCAGCTCTTTGGGAGGCCGAGGCGGGCGGATCACGAGGTCAGGAGATCAAGACCATCCTGACTAACACGGTGAACCCCATCTCTACTAAAAATATAAAAAATTAGCCGGGCGTGGTGGCGGGCGCCTGTAGTCCCAGCTACTCAGGAGGCTGAGGCAGGAGGATGGCGTGAACCGGGGAGGTGGAGCTGAACTGGGGAGGTGGTGTGCAGTAAACTGAGATCGTGCCACTGCACTCCAGCCTGGGCGACAGAGCAAGACTCTGTCTCAAACAAAAAAAAAAGAGATACATTTAGCCAGGGGACTTTGCGTGAGTCTCAGATCACATTACTTACGTGGCTGTGTGCTGAGTTGACCTGCCCAATGCTAAACGCGTCACTCAATGTCACTCAATAGGCATTGCAGGTTTAGGCGGGCGGACCCAGCCAGCTAGGTTGCAATCCTCGTCATATTAATATGAATGGCAATTGAGAGACTTTGGCCCAAACCCCCCCAAACCTTTCCAGCCGGCAAGCACCTGCAGAGGGCCTTCCTTCCCCTGCCTCCACAAGCAAGGCCCTCACAGCAGCTCTGTCCTGCATTCTGGGGCACGGCTGACCCAGCTGCACTGTGTGGAGGGGCTGGGATTTGAACTCCGCTTTCAGTGGCTCCCGGGAGCTCTGCCCTGTGGGCTCAGCATCACTGCACTTCCGGCCAGTCCAGCTCGGCCCTTCGCTCCCTGGAGCAGAGAGCAGCAGCTGCAGAGACTCAGCTTGGCAGGCTCGGTCTCTCGGGCCTTTGTCCAGCTCCTTTTTTCTGCCTGAAACTTTGCAGCTGTACCAAAATAACTGAAAATGGTCACTGTTGCCCCTTTATTTTTGTAAAAGCTCCTCCCCTCTCCCCTTTCCCCTGCAAAGAACTGGATGACAGCTTTAAAATCTTGTGGATAGAGGATGTTCTGTTAATAATGAACCAAAAGTCATCCACTAAGCAGTTTGATAGGAATCCATGTGTCTAATGAGATGCTGTGGATCCAGTATTCCTGCTGCTCCCTGAGTGACCAACTGGGCTTCCAAGAAAGTGCCCAAGAGGAGGGTTTACCGCAGCGTCTAATCGCAGCTATTTATCAGGAGCCATGGGAGGGTTCAGATCTTTGGGGGAAGGGATAGGGGAAGGCCTGTGGGACAGGGAACCAGCAGAATTGGGTCAGAAGCTGCCTCTGCTCCCAGCACGCTGTGTGGCTCCAAGCAAGCCACACCAGCTCTCTGAGCTTCAGTGCTCTCCTCTGTAAATGGAGGGGTTTGGGCCAAAGTCTCGCAATTGCTTTTCATGTAGATGTTTAATTGTTGTTCAAGGAAGAATTTCTATTTCCTCCACTGACCTAGAGCATTTAAAAAAAAAAAAAAAAAAAAAGTAGTTCCCTTCTCGTTGGCTAATTCCCGCTTTCTATTTTTAATCCCTAACTCCTGTACTTAATGCCTAATTCCCCATTTCTGTTTTTGATCCCTAACTCCTGTATTTAATCCCTATTTCCCGCCTTCTATTTTTAATCCCTAACTCCTGTATTTAATCCCTAATTCCCACTTTCTGTTTTTAATCGCTGACTCTCAAGAGCTGATGTGAGGCAGTCCCACCTTGCACGCGCTCCAAGAAAGGCAGAGGTCAGTGGGGCCCGGCACTGGGGCACCAACACATTGCCTCTCCCCATTCCGTGCTACAGCTGTTTCCTGTGACAGCATTTCAGCAGGGTGGCTGCCCTTTCAGCTCTCGCCTCCTTTAGGGAGGGAAGGGAGGGTAGTGGAAAAACATCAGTACCAACTGGCCTGCTTCTGTGACTCAACTGCCATTTGACCAAGTTCAGGGAGCTTAGAATACACCAGGCTCCTCGGTCACGGGTTCCCTTATGGTGATGGCCTCCCCTCCTAACTCAGCCCGCAGGCAGCTGTTTCACCAGGTCCCCTCCGCAAGACTCCTTCAAGCACATGCGGCCTTCACTGCTGTCTGCCCAGACAACTTCTTCGTTGTGTCCACCAGAAATCGGTATCATGAACTTCCTGGATCACACTGTGAAAGCTGCTGAGGAGTGGAGACTTTGCCCATCTTTCCTTCCAGACAGTGCACGCTGTAGCACCTCTCATCTGCCCCTGCAATCCATCCCTTCTCCCGACCGCCAGGCCCACCCTCTGTATTATCTCGTGGCATGAGCTCACACCACTTGGACGTGAGATCTGTTGAACACATTTATCTTTGTGTATATAGCCCCATGTAGGCGCTGTGGGGCAGGAAGTGAACGAGGCATCTTCTGGCATCTCAAAATAAAACCCAACACGTTGGACGTAACGGGTGCTCGCTAAGGGGTGGGGGTGACTAGAATAACTATTCAAATAGAAGGAATGATGGGCTCACATTGTGGGGAGCTGAGTGAGCCGCAACAGTACACAGGGAAAATGACAGCACCTTCCTGATTCTTCAAAAACGGAGCTCAGGCCGGGCGCGGTGGCTCAAGCCTGTAATCCCAGCACTTTGGGAGGCCGAGACGGACGGATCACGAGGTCAGGAGATCGAGACCATCCTGGCTAACACAGTGAAACCCCGTCTCTACTAAAAAAATACAAAAAAACTAGCCGGGGTGGTGGCGGGCGCCTGTAGTCCCAGCTACTCGGGAGGCTGAGGCAGGAGAATGGCGTAAACCTGGGAGGCGGAGCTTGCAGTGAGCTGAGATCTGGCCACTGCGCTCCAGCCTGGGCGTCAGAGCCAGACTCTGTCTCAAAATAAATAAATAAATAAATAAATAAATAAATAAA
>NW_016815549.1:54808-58990 GCF_001698545.2 Rhinopithecus bieti | reverse complement strand
GGCGGAGCTTGCAGTGAGCTGAGATCTGGCCACTGCGCTCCAGCCTGGGCGTCAGAGCCAGACTCTGTCTCAAAATAAATAAATAAATAAATAAATAAATAAATAAATAAATAAAAACATAGCTCATCAAGTTTACCTCCTAGGAAGAGCTGCACGGTTCTTCTGAACCTGATAGTCTAGAAAGCATTCTGGATGGAAACTCTCACCCATGTCTTCATGTAGACCACCCCACAATGCTGGATCCCCCTGGCCCACTGAGGTTCCTATGATCCTCTCATGGCCTCTTGGGTTCTCCCTCCTATCGCCGACCAGAGCCAGTTATTACACACGTTTCTGTGATAACCGATCTTGTACTTATCTTTTGCTATCAGACTGGAAGCCATGGGGGGCCAGGGCTGTTGTGGTCACCAAAAGGCAGTTGCTCAAATCTTACTTACTGGATGAAAGACCGGGGAAATGGTCAGTGTGTTTGACTGGATTTGAAACTTCGGTTTGAGAACATGTAATTGGTATAGTTTGGGTATTTCTCCCCTCCAAATCTCATGTTGAAATGGGATCCCCAGTGTGGGCGGCCGGTCTGGTGGGAGGTGCTTGGACCATGGCAGCGGATCCTGCATGAATGGTTTGCTGCCTTCCCTGTAGTAATGAGGGAGTTCTCAAACCAGTCGTTCCTGCGAGATCTGATGGTTTAAAGGACCCTGGTACCTGCTCCTCTCTCTCTTGCCATGTGACACACCAGCATCGCCTCTGCCCTTGCCATGAGTAAAAGCTTCCTGAGGCCTCATCACAAGCTGCACAGACGCTGGCACCATACTTGCACAGCCTGCAGAACCATGAGCCAGATAAACCTCTCTCTTTATAAATTACCCAGCCTCAGGCATTCCTTTGGCAGCAACAGGAAAGTGACTAACACAGTGACGTCATAAGGAAGCTTAGTTTTATCACTTTGCCCAAGGGAAAGGACTGGCCTTAGTTCTGTCAAGGTTTTCCCATAATCCTTTGCTTACCAGCAGCCCCTGCGTATGTCGTCCTTTAAAACACTTCCAGGGGATTTGGGGAACTTCAGAGGATCAAAGGGAAAATTTGTTTTCCTTGAAAGAACCTTAGAGATCATCTCAAACGCCTATACAGCCTTGTATGAATAAGAGGTAAAAATGCAAACATTTAATACATTGAAATTTGAATGATTTCAAGTCCAATGCAAAAGAGCTCAAATGAATGAGCCTTGGATGAACTGGATACCGACACCACTGCAGGAGAAAATGAAACTCGCTTGGGTGCACACTGCTGGTCTCTGGGAAGCGCGGTCTTACCACACGTGGGAACGTCTTCCTCAGCCGAGGAGGTCTGCTCGTCTGTGGATGGCTTTTTCTTTCCCAGACTGATGATCTTGGTGATTTTTTTCCCAGTGACTTTCGACACAGTGCCCTTGGCCTCAGATTTGGAGCTTTTCTTCCTCTTCACTGTCAAGAATAACAACAGCAAAAAATCATGCTTGAATTGCAGACATTAATTGAAAAAATAAAACATAAATCACAACCCATTTCTTCTTTCCTTGGGCATTTTTTTCTTGTTTTAAAGACAGGGTCTCACTCTGTCCCCTGGTTGGAGTGCTGTGTTGTGATCACAGCTCATTGCAGCCTTGAGCTCCTGGGCACAACTGATCCTCCCATCTTGGCCTCTGGAGTAGCAGGGATCACAGGTGAGTGCCACTACGCCTGGTTAATTTTTGTACTTTTTGTAGAAATGGGGTTTCGCCATGTTGCCCAGGCTGGTCTCAAACTCCCGGGCTCAAGTGATCTACCCACCTTGGCCTCTCCAAGTGCTGGGATTATAGGTGTGAGCCACTGCGCTTAGCCCTTCCCTCGACTTGTACTTAACGAGCACTTGCCATGTGCTGGCTGTCGGTCTACATGCTGAGATTCCAGCAGAACACAGGGCTGCTGGTAGGAAGCTTGTAACAAAGACCACATGGAGATCTAGAATAGGGTTATGTGGAAGAGCAGCTGGGTGGGCAGAGAAAGCCTGTCCAGGGGTTGACTTAAATTAATAACTAGCCATGCACATCTCAGAGAGAAGAACCGTCCAGGCAAGAAAAACATCCTTGACGCAAAAGCTGTCAGTCTGAAAGCAGCCCCAAGTGTCTGAGGAACAGAAGGCAGCTAGTGCAGCTCCGGCCTGGCTGGCAAGGGGAGGCCCAGGAAGGGAAGGGGAATTGGCTCTTCTTCAGGAGCCCCTTGTCCATCTCTGAGACACTCACTTGGCTCGGCACTGTCCAGAGCTCTCAGACCAGGGGCCTGCCTTCCAGCCCCTCAAGTTCAGTTTAGCCAGGACAGTGTTAAATTGGAGTTAATTGCTGATACATAAAACTCATACACATTCTGCATAAAATTGATGCCTGGCTTCCTTTGAAAGATGGAAAGATCTAGCAACTCTGGACTTGCATGTGGGCAAGCAACAGCGGCAGGACCACAGAAGCAGTCTCCACACAGATGGGCCAGCAAGGGACAACACGGGGCGGTTCGCATCACTCCCCACCGTCTCCCACCACGCAGGTCCAGGGTCAGCTGTCAGCTGGCATCCTTTGTCTGCCCCATCCCATCACTGGCACCTCTCTCCACTGCCGAGGGCTCTGTCCATGACCTCCGACAGAATCACAGGGGCAGGGATCAGACAAGAAATCAGAACGTGCATATGAGACAGCACCAGAACCGAGTGACAAGACTCTTTGGCCAGAGAGCGACCCTCGGAGAAGGTGAGCTGTCTGCCCGTCTCATCTGAGGGCCATTATGTGCACGACACTGGAGCTGAGGGGAGGCCAGTGAGACACTTGGGACCCAGCTGCACTGCGGGGCTCACTGGAGCTGAGGGGACAGAGAGACCCTCAGTGTCACGGGCAAAACCCCACCGCCCAGACCCTTTCCCCTTCATCTCCAACCTGAATCCCTCAACCTGCTGTCAGCAACCCTTTGGAGATCACAAACCCTTTCAGAAGGTGATGAGAGTCAAGGACTCCTTCCCACCCTCTTACCCCAGGGACAAATGAACCCACACACATCCTGTGGAAGAACTGCACAGGAAGAGCGGCCAGGGACACAAGACGACACACCTCGGCCTAACTCCTAAACCCTCCCTCTAAAAACACACACACTCACACAGGCAGTCCCCTTATCCTTCCCAATCTCCGTCTCTCTCTGCTGGGGAACGGGCAGTGGTCCTCTTTCCACCTCCACCCCGCTGCCCCCACCACAGGCAAACACATGAGGGCGGCAGAACATACCCCTGGTGTCTCTAGCCCCGGGCCTTGCCCTCCCACGCTCCACCCTCCCGCTTAGGTCCTGGTCCTATAGCGTTAGTGTCCTTCTAAGAAGAGACTGCACGGGCACAGAAGAAAGGCTGTGTGAAGGCCGTGGGAGGGGAGCCGACTTTGAGAAGACAGCCCTCACCAGGCACCAACCCTGGCGACACCTGGGTCTTGGACGTGCAGCCTCCAGGACCATCTGAATGCATGTTGTTTCAGCCACCCAGTCTGTGGTATTCTGTTATGGCAGCCCAAACTGACTAACGACACAGTCCCAGCATTTCTGTGTTATTTTACACAAATCAGACTTAGGCCTCATGTGATAATAGAAACAAAGAACCCAGGAATGCCACTCCCACCCCTCCTTCCCTCTCCCAGCACGTACACACCCTGTTTTAAAACAAAGCGCCGAGACTGGCTTTCGATCCCGAGTCTGAGGACGCAGCTCCTCCCAGCTACCATCAGACAGCATGCGGCTGGGACAGCTGTTATCACTTCAGTGTCACTTCAACCAAACCAAGAGCCACAGCAACAGTGGGCGGCCCCTCCCAGCTGTTTCTGAAGACCCAGAAGACAAGGTTTCACCACAGCCCCATTCCCGTGAGCTTCACAAAGAATAACCTGCTGCCAAGACAGCCCGAGTGCCCGGGGCACCCTGAGCAAGGCTGGTGGAGCAAGAGGCATCCCCTCCAGACGATGTGGCCCCCCAGACAATGTGGTCCCCCCACAATGCAGCCCCCCCACAATGTGGCCCCCCAGACAATGCGGCCCCCCGACCATGCGCCCCCCACAATGTGGCCCCCCAGACAATGCGGTCCCCCCACCATGCGCCCTCCCACAATGTGGCCCCCCAGATAATGTGGTCCCCCCACAATGCACCC
>NW_016815549.1:0-54280 GCF_001698545.2 Rhinopithecus bieti | reverse complement strand
CAGACAATGCGGCCCCACAGACAATGCAGCTCCCCAACAATGCGCCACCCCCGCCCCAATGCGGCCCCCCCGACAATGCGGCCCACCGCAGCGAGCTGGGGTGTCAGATGAACGCCCAACTCGACCGACAAAGTGCTTGCTTGACTCTGACTACAAAGAAATGAGATTATAATTAAAACTGGGAATTCCCTGAATACTCCCTGATTCGTTTTTTACAAAGGCAGACGTACGGTAATCCTGGGGAGAAAAAGTCCAAGCACGTGGGAACACGAGGAGAAAACCGCCAAGGACAACTTGTTGCTACGTATCAAACAAAAGGCAGAGATGAGCACAGATCACAGACAGGGAGGAAAACCTCAACACGCCGAACGCTCAGCCCTCTGCCGCCAGAGAGTAGAAAAGCTGGAGTATCCAGGCACACACGGGCCGGTGAGGTGGGCACACTGGCACAGGCCACTGGAGCAAGGCTAACGCAGGGCACTCTCTACAACCACAGGTATCATAAACCCAGAGAGTCTCCCAGTAACCTATGGAAACGGGAATTCAGGTGCTTTTTATTATTATTATTTAGGCTACCGGGAGGAATAGGGGCATGAGAATTAATACCATCAGACTTTGTATTCAATGACTTCTACCAACAGACACGTTCACAAATGATCACGTCTTACAGATGTGAAGTGGGGCTGAGAAGCCTCGCAGCTCCCAGACAGAAGGTCCCAGGACCTCCTCAGCCCGCACTCCTTGCGCCTGCTGCAGGATCAACCGTACTGTGTCGCTTTATTAGACAGGAGGGATTCCGCCCTGAGGGAAGAAACAGGCGTTCCAGAGTCACTCCCTGTGGCTTTGACCGCATAGAGCCTGGACTGTCTCTTTCTTCATCTGAGATTCTAACACTAAGGAAAACCTGTATGAGTTCCGGATTTTCTCTATGCAGCCCGCAGAGAAATGTGTCTGAGTTACCACATAGCTGGGATAAAGGAGCTTAACTGAAATCTCTCAGTTGCAAATTGGTCAAGAGTGAGAGGCAAGGACAAAAGCTAAGAGAGAAGGTTAGAATGTACTTCAGCCTTAACTTTCTCCAGTAACTACAGAGTGTCCGTATCTGCAAAGCACCATGCCAGACAAAAAGAAAATGTGTAAACCAAGGTCACCACCATTTAATTCCAAAGTATAGAAGGTTGTTCTTGTTAAGAGGAAACAGGAGAATTTTAAATATAGATATACTTGCTCGAAAGTGCATCCAGACACACATATTATTCTGTAGAACCTAATAGGCACATTGGGAGAAGAAATAGCAAACCAGAAAATGAACCAACCAAACCGACGTCTGCTGCGCCTCAGCTTCTAAGCAGGAACATTGAGATTGTATGTTATTTTATTTCAGGGCAAAACTTAAAGATAGCATTCCTGGTTTTGATTACACATAATGTGTGCCCTGTGGAAGACACAGATAATACTTTCCACTGAATAACTTCCGATGGACGGAACCAAAATTACACTCAGATAGGACAGACTTAAAAAACCACATATGGAAAAAGTGGGTATCGTGACCTCTGAGAGTGAACTTTGTAATGTCGTAACAGTCCCGATTCTTTGAGCTCCGAGACTCTTAGTGGGCTGGATTGCTACTTGGTTTAAGGTGATTTCACCACAGACAGGAAAGACTTGGCTCCCTCCAGGAGTGGGCAGGTGGGCTCGGGTGGTCGGATGACTCAGCTGAGCAGCCAAGGTCACAGGTTCAATGAGCACACACGCTGTCTGGCTTTGCAGAGGGAGCTCTCCCTCCCCGCCCACAAGTCCTGCCCTTCACCTCAGTCCACACACTGCTAAGGAAATTAAAGTCCAGCCACAGATTGGGAGAATATATGTACAAAACACATCTGATAAAGGACTTGTATTCAGAAAATACAATGAACTCTCAAAACTCAATAAGCACAAATAATCCAAGAAAAATATGAGCAAAAGATCCAAAGAGACATTTCACCAAAGAAGATACACTGATGGCACAGAAGCATATTTTAAGAAGTTCAACACTGTTAGTTATTAGGGAAATGCAAATTAAAACACAATTGCATACACTACACCCCTATTACAATGGCTCCAATAGAAAGAACAAAACAAAAGTGACAATACCGAGGCTGGAGAGAAGGCTATGACCAAACAATCCACGCCTAGGTATTTATCCAAGAAAAATGAAAACATATGTCCATGCAAATATATGTCCATATGTCTCTGAATGCACAGAACAGATTTTTTTAAACCATCGCCCCAAAGTGGAAACAGCTCAAATGTTCTTCAAGCAGTGAATGGGCTGACTGTGGTCCATCCACACAACATAATGCCGCCATCAGCAGCAAAGAACCAACGACTGACACCAGCCACAAACACGGACGACTCTCCAACGCAGCGCACCGAGAACCAACGACTGACACCAGTCACAAACACGGACGACTCTCCAACGCAGCTGAGTGAAAGAAACCACACTCAGAAGTCTGCAAACGAGATGCTTCCACGTTATGACATTCTGGTAAAGGACAGGAAATAGATCAGTAGCTGCCAGGGCCTGGGGCAGAGGCAGAGGCAGATGGGAGAGAAAGAGCAGAGGGAACATGGTGGGGGCTGGGGGGTTAGAGCCATGCTCTAGTATCTGCAGATCTTGATTGTGGTAATGGTTACGTGCCTGCCAGCGTTCGTCAAAACTCACCAACAGTATGCCAAACAGGGTGAATTTTACGGCATTTAATTTCTATCTCTAGAGAGAGGCTTCGTTCTTTGCACACCCACGTTCACGGCAGCATTATTCACACTAGCCAAAAGATGGAAGCCGCCTACATGTTCATCGACAGATAAATGGGAAAACAAAATGTGGTTCATCCATCCAATGGAATATTACGCAGCCTTAAAAAGGAAAGAAATTCTGACACAGGCCACATTACAGACGAACCTTGAGCACATGGAACTAAGTGGAATAGCACTTACAGAAGGACATGGCCTGTAGGACTCCACTTCGATGAGGTCTCTAGAGAAGTCAGATTCATGAGACGGGAAGCAGAATGGGGGTGCCAGGGGTTGGGGGAGGAGGGAACGGGGAGTCAGTGTTTAAAGGGGACAGAGCTTCACACTCGCAGGATGAAGAGTTCTGGAGACTGACGACAGTGATGACAGTACAACGTAAATGTACTTAACGCACTGAACTGTACGCTGTGACACAGTTAATACGGTGTATTTTATATTATGTATATTTTTATATTATGTACTTTTTAAAAATGTTTCAAATGAAGGCAAAATAAAGACATTTTCAGAAAATCTTTTTTAAGAATCTCAGAAATCTGCAGGTCTGGCCTCCTCATTTTAAAAATGGGGAAACTGAGGCTCATCAAGAGGGAATACTTGCTCAAGATCATGGGGCTAAGCAAAGGCAGAGCTTGAATAAGAAAGTGGGTTTCTTGCCTCATTATCCAAAGTTCTTTTCATTGGACACGAGGTCCCTAAACAACACGCCAGCGGTTCACCAATGCAAATTTGTCTCAGGGATAGATTGAGTGAATAACCAGCTGTGAGTCATAAGTTCGAAACATATACAGGGCAGAAAAAGACAACAGATGGCAGCCTCGGCCAAGGTCTGGCAGGATGGAAAAGGAAGATCTGCAGGGTTACTGTTAACCAAAGGGTTTTCCAGGCACTCCCATCGGTATCCTCAGCAATGGTGATGATATCTACACATCTCAATCACCCAGGACATTTTTCGTACAATCAGACTTTACAAACCGGGCTGTGGGGTTTTTTTTAAGTGTATGTATCTTTGGCACAAGCGGAACTCACCTTGCTCCTTTCCATTACAAGTGGTAATTCCATTTTCCACCACGCCCTCCCCATCTGAGCTGGGTCTCTCTGAAGACAGTTTCTGTAAGGAGAAAAAGGATTAAGTTATTCTTACAGTGGTCACTTGGACCAAGTGATGTGTGATGGATCAACCAAAAGTTATCTCAAAAGTGAAAGAAAACATGGGCCAAATTCATAGCAATCCGGAAGTGGTTAGAGCTTAACTATAACAAAGACTGGCTGGTTAGGTGGCTACAGCCGCTTTAAAAACATCCAGAGTGGGGAGGGAGGGTCGGGGGAACCTCACTGAGGCTGTAATTATACTAACCTATATATACTGTCTCATGCCTATTTCATTCAAATCACTTCTTGTAAATGATTTTGAAAAAATACTATGATTACAAAAAATACTTCCCTCACCAAGCCATATTATCCTTGCAGAAGTAAATATTCCATAGTCCAGTTAATTTCTTCCTGTCATTCACCAATAATTAATTGGGTGAGTGTCAAGTGTGTGCTTGTAACAAATACACTCAGAATGTACACAGAGTGAGGGCAAAGTTACCACGAAAACCCTTGGAGGGGGATGGGGTACTGTCACTATCTCAGTCCTAACCTCTGGCTTTAATGAGCATAATTAGGATTCCACGTTAGTATCTGAATGAGGTAGAGTGTTTACAGCTAGACCCCTTCCATTGCCACCCAAGAACCTGTGGGGTCACAGTGAAGGGAGTGGCCTCCAAACACTGTCCTCATATCCTGTGCCTTCCACCAGGGCCTGGGAGACTGGGACACATTTGAGATGTGTGGGCAGTTCCCAGGCACAAAGGAACACATGTGTTCAACTTGGAATTCGAGGGGCAATCCCCTAAGCGCTGCAGTGAAGGAATGAGTGCCACTTAGTGGGAAGCTGAGTTCCAGAGATACAATGACCTAGAGCTGGCACCGCCCTGGCTCTCACACCAGGAACAGCCCGGGGAATCCAGGGCAACAGGTCTAGCCAAGTGCTCACGGTACTGCCTTAAAAACCAACATAAGTAAAGTGGAATTGCCAATTCTGGTGTGAGTGCGTGGATGAGGAACTTGGATGCAGTCTGATGGGAAATGAAATCGCATCAACCTTTTGGGAAAGCAATTTGATTTCCAACATGAATCAAAATCTTAAAAAAAGAAAAAGAGGTCTTTCCTTTGGTCTAGTAATTCAGCTTCCAGAAATCTAGTCTCAGGTAATAGGCAGAGAATCAGCAAAAATTATGCAAAATATGTCAAGTACTATTTTATTTTAGATGGCCTAAAAAAGGGCAAAACGGGCCAGGTGCGGTGGTTCACGCCTATAATCCCAACACTTTGGGAGGCCGAGGTGGGTGGATCACGAGGTCAGGAATTTGAGACCAGCCTGACCAACACGGTGAAACCCCATCTCTACTAAAAATACAAAAATTAGCTGGGCTTGGTGGTGTGTGCCTGTAATCCCAGCTACTCAGGAGGCTGAGAGAGGAGAATCGCTTGAACCCAGCAGGTGGAGGTTGCAGTGAGCCAGGATGGCACCATTGCACTCCAGCCCCAGCCTGGGCGACAAGAGCAAAACTCCATTTCACAAAATAAAATAAAATAAAATAAAAAGGACAAAACAACTACTGGGGGGCAGTTACCTAACTGATAGTGGAGTCATATAAATTTGACATTAAAGCTAATGATAATGGGAAAATGTAAAAACGCTTGTGGCTTAAGAGTTGTTAAAAACCTGGAAATTTGCTAATAATATAAAGGTTCAGTGAAAAAAAAGCAGTATAAGAAATTTTATGCATAAGCTTATCCAAGCCATAAGAGAAACCCTTGAACTCAGGAAAGAGTGGTTAATATATCGGTAGTGTTAAGAGGAGCTGCATCTTCTATGTGCAGTTGTAATGAGCGACTTTTTTCATCCCGTTTACGTTTCTATGAGCTTTCTGAATTTTCTAAAGTGAGCAGATACTGGTTTTATAGTCAGGGAAAAAAACAGCCTGTTCCATTACGGTATGGGGATGAGGACTGTGATGTTTAATTTTATGTGTCAATGTGGGGGGCATTTGGGGATTAGATTAACATTTAAATTAGGGAGCTCTGAGGAAGCAGCCTGCCCTCTGTAATGTGGGTGGGAATCATCCAATCAGTTGGGGCCCTCAATGGAACAAAAACACTGTCCTCCCTGAGCCAGTGAAATCTCCCTAAATTCCTGTGGACGCCTTCACACTTCACCTGCACCATCGGCTCTCCTGGGTCTCCACCTGCGGGCCACACTGCAGGTTTCAGACTTGCAGCCTCCATCATCACGTGAACCAATGCCTTCTAAGAAATCTGCTTCTACATACATACATCCCATTAATTCTGCTCCTCTGGAGAATCCTGACTCATATGAGGACAGGCAAAAAGGGATCTGTCTCTTCACTGGCAGGAGGCTAGAGAGGGAGGGCTCAGAAAGCCCCGGAGACACAAGCTGCCAACAGGTTTCATGGCAGGAAGTCAGGGTTCTCCAAGGAAACAGTATCAGTTAGATTCAGACAAAGTGCAAACAGAGCAGGGCCTGTGGTGTAACGGTGATGCACTCCATACATTTCTGGCAAAAAGAGGTGTACAGATGACAGGCCATCCCCGCCCACTGCAGTGCTCCTCTGCCTTCCAACAAGCAACAAGCAACTCCCTTTGCAAAGCAAAGGGAGATGGAGACACATCCTGGTCTGCTGGGAAGAGACCTTTGTGAAGTTACATTTATGAAGCACCTGCTGTATTCCAGAAGTAGACAAGCTTGCCTTCAGACTTCAGCTCTGCCATTTACTAGCTATGTGACTTTGAACAAGGCCCTCATGCCTTTAAATCCATTTCTTCACCTGTAGCTGGGAATAACAATACTAACTACACAGTCTGTAAAATGACTAATTCAAGCTTAGCACAAAGCAGGCAGTTAAGAAGATGGGAAGCACAATTGCATTTTTTCTTTCTTTTTTTTTTTTTAACTGGAAGTGGTGAAATTCTCAGAGAATGTTATCAAACTCTGAAGGAGACCCCAATCCACGCGAGGTCACTGTCCCCAGCCGGCAAGAGCAACGCCCTTACCTTCTCCAGTTCTGCCTTGTGCACCGGGGAGCTTGGTGGAGGCGGACACTCTGAATCCGCGGGGCCGCTACAACCACTATAGGCTTCTTTGATCACCTATAAAAAGCATAGACACTTTGTGAGTATGACCAAGGGCAGAGACACTTAAAAGCTTGAACTGTGAGTTGTACAAACAGAGCCACATGGCACGGCAGGGAAACTGATGGGCTCAAAGCACCCGGCTCTGAGTTCCAGGATGTCAGGTATGCATTTGTTCAGTCACCCACGCATTCATTCACCCAATGTCTATCAACGCTGGCACCGACACAGGGCGTGGAACATGCATCTACGTTTCCTGCTGGTGTGGAGTCTCATTCCATGTAATTTATTTATCACCATGAATAATAAGGGTCACCAAAAGAATGACGGCAACATGAGGCAGCAGTAAGTGCCACCAAGGATAAAAGATGGTGGGTGGTTACTTTAGATCAAGAGACCCGGGGGCCTTATGCAATGACGCTGAAGGGTCCAGCCTGTGAACAAGTGGCGGGAAAGGGCTCTGGGCAGCAGGAACAGCTGGTGAAAAAGCCCTGCGGTGGATGTGAAGAGTTTGGGAATAACCTGGAGTGCAAACTGGCAGGAGGAGAGAGAGAGAACGTGGTAGGAGATGAGGCAGGAGGCCAGTAGGAGCCTTCAGGCCCAGGAGAAGACAGGGCTTGGGAGCATTTCAAGGAAAGGAGGGACCGGATTCAAGAGCACTGACTAGGACCTGCCACCTGGGTTTTAATCCTGGTTTTAACCTTGGACAAATCAATTAACTGCTCTGTGCTTCAGCTTCCTCATCTGAAAAGTGCAGGTGCAACAGTGCCTACCTTCTGAAGGTTAAATGCGCCAAGACGGGGCCTAAAGCATAACCAGCACTCAATTGTTAAAAGGCTGTAGAAAGCACTCTGGTTGCTGTGGGAAGAAATAATTATACAGGAACAACAACAAAAAAGCATAGGGGAATCTGTGAGAGACCGTTGCTGTAGCTGTGCAGGCGGCAGCAGGGGCTGGAGTGACCACGGTGAAGACGGAAGGAAGGAAAGGCAGTCAGGAGGTACCCGAGGGAGAATCGCCAGGCCCAGCTGGATCGGACACGGGGCTTGAAGGAAAGAGCTGACTCCAAGGTGACTCCTGGATTCTTAGCAACTGGGTGGTACTATTTACTCAGAGGAAGACTGGACAGAGAAATAGGCTGGGTGGAAAGAAGCCAGTTTGAAGTCAATAGCAAACTTCTAGTCAGAGCTAGAAAACTGGGAGCCACTGGCAAAAAGATGATGCTCACAGCCTTGGACTGGATGAGTTTGCCAGGGAAGATGGCAAGACAGAGAAGAAGAGAGATCAGGAAGAAGGACCCGGAGCCCGCCAGTGTTAAGGAGTAGAGTGAAAGGAGAGAAGCTGGTAAAAGATGCTGAGCTGGAAGGCATGGGAAAGCAGATATATATATATATCTGTTATCAGTTGTGTGGCCTTGGGGGAAAGTATTTAATCTCTCGGAGCTTCAGTTTCCTCCCTAGCAAGGGAATGAGTGTCAAGATTACCTGTCTTGCAGGACTATGGTTAAACTGAGACAGTGAGATCTGCTCTGGAAGAAGTCTAAGCCAGCATGCGGCATGTGTACGTTCAAACCATGAAAGCAACACTGTTATTACTGTGAGCATTTTGATGACCTATGGTAAGAGCTCAGAAGATGATTCTGGACTAGACTTTCAGATGCAGGGATGGTGAGCCTGCAGGTCAGAATTCCGTGCACGAGGGCTTTCCCAGCTGTCCCCTGCGTGCAGTCACTACGTGTTTCTCCAACTCCTACTGAGCTCCTCAGCGTCCAGGCCCACTGTGGTCAGGGGAGGATGTGCAGCAAATCAGACAGACAAGGTTCCAGCGCTTGCGAAACTTACATTCTTAAAAGTGAAAAGTCAGCAGGCAGATTTTTCAAAATGTCTTCTATTCTTTTTAGGACTAAGCTGCAATTTCAGTTAAACCAAAGCTGCTTCTGGGCACAAAAAGAAACACCAAAGGCCCAGATACGTGTGTAGTCATTTTGCAATTGGGCCTCCACAGACAGACCCAAATTCCCTCAGCTTGTGCTGGTGCTGGGATTAAATCCAAGGCCTGACAAGAGACCAGGATAGTGTTTCCAGCCATTTTGCTCCTCAGTGGTTTTATACAACAGAGTGATGTCTATAGTTGAGACTACAAGAGAAAAAGAAAATGAAAGAAGAAACCCAGAGAGCCCGCTGTCACGTCTCCTCTCTGCTAATGCCGCGGTGTGGAAGCACTGAGCAAACCTGAGCCTCGGTGCGGTGATCTGTGTGTCAGATCTCTCTTGTTTCTCTCGCTTTCATGCTAATTGCTTTTTTGGGCTTTACTCCCTCATCTACCCTAAGGTGATTATTAGGTCTCCAAATGACAAGGCAAATTTTTATTTGATTTGAGAACAAGACTTTTTCTTTTCACTAGGGAAGGCAGGTTCATACAATGGAAAACTCCTAAGTTTCTGTGTCAAACCCACCTGGGTTCAAACCCCAGGTGGACCACTTGCTGTTTATGTGAAGCTGAGCAATTTATTCTCAGAGCCTTGCTTTCTTCCTCAATAATGTGCACAGAATAATACCTCAGGGGGTCACTGTGAAAACTAAACGTTAAAACAAATGTGAAGTATCCAGCCCAGTATTTCTCCCCTAACAGGCACTAAGGAAACCTGAACTCTTCCCACGATTCTATTTAATAGTGTTAAATCAATGAAAATGTGCTTCAATTATACAAATGCACCTGAACTTGACATGTTCTTCATTTTACACTAAAAGGCTGTACCCTATAAAACATAACCTGCCAAAACCCATGAACTCTGGCAAATGTTTTTATTTAAAAAAAAATGGTTGTCTTCTTTTTTTTTCAGCAGGGGAAGGATCTACAAACTTCTTTGGCAGCACTACTCCAATTATTCCCAGCAGCCTCTCGGGAGGGGCGGAGAGGCTGGCTGTGTGAATGGTGTCTTCTGGAGGAGTTGTGCTTCTTTTCATACAGCTAAATAGAACTCATCTTTCAAGATTCAGCTGAGGTCTCAGGAAGTCTGCGCTGGCCGTTCTGTGTGGTCCATGAGGCAGGGCTCCGGCTCCACACATGCCCACAGAGGCCTGTGTCTCCTACTAAGCTGTGCTCGTGTTCACAGGAGGGGCTGGGCCTTGCTTTTGTCGCTGTTCCCAATGCCTACTTCAAAATAGCAACCAAAAGTTTGATGAAAGGGAAAACAATGAGGGAATGAAGAAAGAAATTGGAATTAAGATTTCTATGAAGAAAAAAAAAAGAAGGAAAGAAAAACAGAAGGAGAGAAACTTAGGCCATTACTAAAATAAGTAGCCTCATGACCAAGCTTCCCCAGTCCTCGGCACTGGCTTCTAAAATCCTCAAGAGGAAAAAGTGTTGTGTTGCGTGTTTTTTAAAGGCAAGTAGATAAAAGCCATCTGGCACATACACACTTCCCCACTCAGCCCTACCCTAACACACACACCCTGGCTAAGCTCCTGGCAGACTCGCCTGGTCCCTGGAGTGTCCCCATCCCTCTCCTACTCCCATCCGCTCCTACTTTCTAGCAGACAGACGAGGCTGCCTAGCATCAAAGCAACTCATGTAATCGCCTTTCCAAGAAGCCTTTCCTGGTACACCCAACCATATAATCTGAATGCTCAGAATGGGGAACACAGACAAATGATCCAGGTTTGCTGTCTAATCATTAATTTCTCTCCCAGCTAGAACTCACACTGCCCCGGGAAAATAACAGCATCTCCAGCAGCGCTTGAGAGGATCGCGTTCAGCAACCCACAGCAGGCCCAGGATCAACCTGGGGCCCAGCGAGCGGGTCGCTCATGGCATCCCAGCTTCATGGGACTATCTTCCCCTAGGCATAATAACTATGTCCAAGGTACGAAAAAAGACATCCACCAGCATAAACCAGTCTTTATTCCCACGAATTTTTTTCAACCAGTTGGAGAGGTCAGGTTCTTTTCATGAAACTATCTTTCTACTTTGGATCTCTGTTGATTGCCAAGTTACACCTGCAGAGTTAAGTCAGAAGTAACAAGTAAAGCACTGATCAATCCAATTCTTTGAACAGCTATAAATGAGGTTTCCATTAATACATTTCAACTTGAAGAGTCATGTCCTATGAGAGGTTCAATGTGTATTTAAGAGAACTGGATCCAAATTCAGAATCGCAAATCCTCCAAAAAAACAAATTGTTATATATTTTGTGGTATTTTGTTTGCTTTTAACTTGAGCCCTCAACTCCAGAAACACAATCTCTGCACATTTTTTAAGGAAATCTGACCACTCCGTTTCTGGGAATATTGGCTCCTGTCTTCTGTTTGACCCCTACACAAAGGCTCATGTTTTCAGCATTTGTGTACACACACACACACACACACACACACACACACACACACACAGAGTCAGTTAATTCTGTCAAGAACTGCTAGTAATGGAAATTGCAGACAGAGAGCAGAAACAAATTTGGCACTAATTCTTGCATGAGTATGTGCAAAGTCATGCACTGGTTAAACACAGTTCTCATGTTTTTTTTAGACTTGACAAAGGGCGTGTGCAACTTCATTAAAGATTTTTAATGGTTATATTAAAATTATGTTTCACAGAAAGTCAAATCTCACGTGTTCTCACTCATGTGGGTGCTAAATAATGTCTACACATGAGTGGAGAGTGGAGAATGACAGCAATGGAGGCCGGGAAGGCTGAGGGAATGGGAGGAAGGATGGTGAGAAATTGGTTAATGGACACCGAGGGAAGGGGAGGAAGGATGGTGAGGAACCGGGGAACGGTTACAGTGTACATTATTTGGGTGACGGATACCCTGAAATCCCTGATTTGACCACTATGCCATCTATGAATATAAAATTTATACAGATTTTTTCCAAAGCTGTGTTTCAAAAGACTGAAAGTCTGGTTCATTAGTTTTGAACAATATGGGATAACAGCAGTTTACATTAATAAAAGATATTTGTATGATAAAACAATTCATGTTAGAGACTTGTTAATCGTAAGGGATAATACAAATATTATCATTCATATTTTTGCTGTTTATTATAGTTTCAAGAATGCATTTATATCATGCTCTTTCTACCTCTTTGAAAATTCTGATAATTATTTCCACTTGATAGATAAATGGGAAAGGGTTTATTGCCTCAAAATATCATAACGAGTAAATGGTATTCCAGGAATGTACCCTCCGCTTCCAGACTCTCTACCCACTTTTCCATCACTCTAGCGCGCTACCTTCCAGCTCACCGGGGGCTGTTCCCTTTCTGCTGCAGTTCTTTAGTTTTTTCAAAAAATCTACTTCAGTCATAAATATGTCGCCTTTACAAGGTGAAATAAAGAGCTATAATAACGCTGACATCATTCAAATTAAAAACAAACAGATAATTTTAAAATCATCAAATATTTGGAAAGTAAGCACTATATTCCCAAATAAATCATTAGTCAAAGAAGAAAGACAAATTAAAAAATATTTTGAGCTGAATAATAAAAGTACAAAATATCAAAACACAGAGGGTGCCACTGACACTGTGTAGAGTAAGACATGAGGCCTTCAATGCGTGTATAAGGAAAAAAGGCTAAAAACTCAATTATCTAAGTGTACATTTCAAGAAGTTGCAATAATTACAGCAAATTAAGCCAAAAAAAGTAGAAGCGCAATAATAAAGAAGAGAACTAAATAAAGTAGAAAATAATCAATCATACTACAGGAAAAAAAAAATTAACATAGCCCAGAAAAATATTTTTTGAGAGAACTAATAAAATTGATAACTTCTGGCAAGACTGTGAAGAAGAAAAGGCGGCACAGGGCATTTTTACCTCCAGTTACCACACAGAAGAGCACGCAAGACCATCACTCCCACCCTGACAAATAAAACAAGTGGATACGCTAAAAGGAAAAACAACAGTCCTGGTACATCTGAACCCCTCTGAGCAATGAAGATGTGAAAACTCTACATGAAAATGAACTAAATCCTAACAGTGAAGGGTCCTTCATAGGAAAAAAGTGACCCACAGGCCCCCTTGTAACTGGTCGATGGTGGGTGAGGCGGAAATCTACCATATATGGGACAGGGAAGAAGCCAGCCAAGTTCTCACTGTGTGGGCTGGCATACCTGTTGACAATTCAAGGCGCTCCGGTGACGGAATGAGTCCACAGTCACCTGTCAACTCTCTCCAGGGTCTTTACTGGGTATGCAGGTACAGCACAGAAGCTGGAGCCAAGGAAACAGAGTTCAGAGATTCCTTGCCCCGCCCCACTGCCCCCAGAGACACAGCCCTTCTCCCAGGTGTGAGGCAGTCGCCCTACAGGGGAAGGCAGGGAAGTGGAGAGAAGCCCTGCCCAGGAGGCCCAGGCTTTCCAGAGCATCCACAGCTGGAGACAGAGCACAGCACAGCGGGATTTCGCCCAAGGAACAAAAGCCAGAGGCAAGACTGCAGAGAAAAGAGACCACCTTAGCAAGCCAAAAAGCTGGCTGGTAGGCCAAAACCAAAAACAAAATCAAGCTGGTTTAGAAAGCTGGCACTTGTCTGTAGCACACAAAAGAGATCTTCAGATTTTCACAATGGGTCTTGGGTCCCAAGCCATGCCATGCCGACAGGAAACTCCTGATCCGACATGTCAACGGTGTGGAAGGCAGTAGTGGAGTGAGGCAAGGTGAAGCTGCAACAAGGTGCAGCCCCTCCCCACCTGAGAGCCAGATATAGGCTGCCAGTGGGGAGCGGGGCAGGAGGGGGGCACGCCTTTCTCCAGGGAAATACGACTCTTGTCAGTCTCTGCTGTTCTTCTACACAAAATGTACGGAATGTCATAGAAACTGCTGAGACAAATTCAACAGAGGCAAGCCAAGAGGTGGGCCCGACATTGGAATGACCAAAGATGTTAAAATAACTAAAATAAAAGTGCCGAAATAGCTCATGAAAAGGCAGGCGACATAAAGAGATGGGGAGTTTTAGCAGAGATGGAAACGATTTTAAAAAGAAAGAAAGAAAGAAATGCCAGAAGTGAAAAATGGAGCTCAGAAAAGATGACTTCATCAGGTGGGCTGAAGAGCCCACAGGAGAGGAGAGGACGCGTAAGTCCCAGGACAGGTAAACAGAAGTGTCCACCCAGGCTGAGCCACAGAAGGACTGAAGGAACCCACTACGGAGTATCCACAATCTACGGGAAGCATCGGAGGACCCAACACACCTACAGATGCAACTTCAAAAGGAGAGGAGAGGCCGGGCACGGTGGCTCACGCCTGTCATCCCAGCACTTTGGGAGGCTGAGGCGGGCGGAGAGGAGAGGCCAGGCACGGTGGCTCACGCCTGTCATCCCAGCACTTTGGGAGGCTGAGGCGGGCGGACCACCCAAGGCCAGGAGTTTGAGACCAGCCTGACCAACATGGAGAAACCCCCTTTCTACTAAAAATACAAAATTAGCCACACGTAGTGGTGCATGCCTGTCATCCCAGCAACTCAGGAGGCTGAGGCAGGAGAATCACTTGAACCCAGAGGCGGAGGTTGAGGTGAGCCGAATTGGTGCCATCGCACTCCAGCCTGAACAACAAAAGCGAAACTCTGTCTCCAAAACAAAAAAAAAGGAGATAGGAGAGAAAAAGTGAGGCAGAAAAAAATATGTGAAGAGAGAACAACCAAAAGCTTCCCAAAGTGAAGCTTTTGAGAGACATGAACCCATGAAACAAAGAAGCATAACCAACCCCCAAGAACGATAAAAAAAAAGAAACCCACACCACTGCACCGAGACACATCACATCCGCTGCTGAAAACCAGATGTGGAGAACAAATCTTAAGAGGAGGCGGGGGGAGGGGGAGGACACTCCACACCCAGAGGACCAGCGGGCACAAAGGGAGGGTGACATCTCATCCAAGTGAGGGAGAAATGAACACCCTTCCAGACAGTCAAGGCCTCAAGGGTTGACTTCCAGAAGATTCGCTGTATAAAAAAAGGTTTTCTTAAATGTTGTTTTAATAACTTCTTTGGAGGTAAAAGGAAATAAAACTGACTGAATGCCCAGATCTTCAGGAGGAAAGGAAGGGCACATGGAAGGTGAATTCACCCAGGTGAATATTAAAGATGTGGCTTCAAATGTGTGTGTCCACAGGATTCAGGTTCTGCAAGGACAATGGATACAGTAAACGTATTGTGATTCTTCCTAGAGAACTCTGGCAAAGCCACTATGGTACCGGCACAGCAAATCAAAGCCACTCTGTGTTCACCTAGGGCTGCTTGAAACCACAAGATGCTAAGAAACCCCTACAGTGTCGCTCCCATGCCCCCCGGCTGGCTACGTGAGTGTGGGATCCACCAGCACCAGGACTCTGCTACATCCTGGTGAGAAAAGGAAAGCAGCCTCTTCAAAACTGCCTAAGATGGTTGTCTTAGGGTGTTTTGGTTTATTTTGAAATAGGAGAGAACAGCTTATTCACCACGTTGTTTCTTCTTTCAGCGGACACAGGAAGAGTCTGTCTCTCAGCCTCCCCCAGTTTGGCCAAAGGAGTGTGGGAAGTGGTGATGTAAGTCCAGTTCTTGACCCCAGAAACATCCTGCTGTCATCAGCTGTCCAGCCTGTTCTCTGTGGGCGTGTGCAGAGCCTACTGAGATGCAGAGGTGGTGGCAGAGGAAAAGCAACAGTGGTAACAGCAGTTTATACTTATGTAAGGTTCATGACATGCTTTCTGCCATTCCGAACACTCTGGGTCTTAGTATCTCATCCTTACAATAGCTCTAGAAAGCAGATACCATTATTACGCCCCCCTTTACAGATGAGGAAACACAGGCACTGAGAAGTCACATCGCTTGTCCAAAAAACATAGTGCTTAACGGCTGGGGCTCAGGTCACAGTCCTAAGAGTCTGACTCCAGTCTGTGCTCTACCTGTACTGTCTGATACGATCTAGCTGTGTCTACCCCCAAATCTCATCTTGGATTGTAGTTCCCATAATCCCCATGTCTCATGGCAGGGGACCGAGTGGGAGGTAACTGAATCATAGGGGAGGTTACCTTCATGCTCGTCTTGTGACAGTGACTGAGTTCTCAGGAGACTTGATGGTTTTACAAGGAGCTTTCCCCTCTTTTGCTCCGCACTTCTCTCCTGCTGCCGTGTGAAGAAGGATGTGTTTGCTTCCCCTTCTGCCATGATTGTAAGTTTCTTGAGGCCTCCCCAGCCGGAAGTGTGAGTCAATGTAACCTCTTTCCTTTATAAATTACCCAGTCTCGGATATTTCTTCATAGCAGCACGAGAAGACTAATACACTATCTCTCAACACAATACTGTCTCCCAAGTCCTTTTCCTGGCTGTGTTATATTTTGCTGAACTTAAGAAGCAATTATAAAAATCAAATAAAACTTTATTCAAAGGGGTTGCAGAATGCCATTTACCCTAACTGCCTATCTGACTACAAAAAGACTTATTTTCTCTGATATCCTATCACTTCCTGGAGGCCTCCTCTTAAAGGGAAATGGAGGCGCTGAGCAAGGGTAGTGATTACCAAACCTGGCTTTGCCTCAGTCATCTGGGAACTCCTTAAACAGAGAAGTATACGCAAAGAATACAGACAAAAACAGCAAAGGATATAAACACAGTTCACAGAAGTACTAATACAACTGTAGGCTCTTAAACCCTATTAAAAAAATACTCAATGTCATTCATAATAAGAGGAGTGCACATTAAAACTAGACTGAGATGCCATCCTTCTACATCAGACTAGCAAAAATTCACAAGTTGGCTAACACACTCTATTGGCAAGGCTGCAGGAAGAAAAGGCACTGGATATATTGTTGGTGGGAGGGAAAACTGGTAAACCTCCTAGGAGAGTGCCTTAGCTATACATCAAAATTATAATATGAATGCCGATAACCTTCATGGAAGTGATTATTACTCTTTCCGAGAATTTAGCCACAGATCACCAAAAGTGTGAGATGAGATAAGCATAAGGTTATCTAACACAGAATTGTCTGTCATATCAAAAGACTGAAAGCAACCCAGTGCCCATAAATGGGAGACAGACTATTTTTTTGAAGTATGGTCTATTCACACAATAAAATGTCATAGCCTATAACAAAGAAAGAAGAAGTGCTCTATTCTCTAAATTGCAAAAATCTCCAAGACACTTTGTTTAGGTGAAAAACAAAAAAAAAGGTCCAAAATGCTGCACCCTGTCTATGGTGGGGGGGGCGGTGGCAGATGAAATCTGCACTGCTATTTGCTTGCTTATGTACAAGGAAACTCTGAAAGAATACATACAAAATAGTACTCTCCTGCACTGCTGGGAGAAGGAGAATTGTACAAATAACCTTGGAAGACAATCTGGCAGGGTCTGGTGGTGCTGAAGCTGTGCACATACTAACTACAGCAATTCCAATGTAACAGGTGTGTCCTAGACAAGACACAAAACGTGCGTCTGTGGGACACGTGCTGGAAGATCTCACGGCAACTCGGCCTGCAGTAGCAACACCCGTGAGCACACAAAGAAGCAGAACAATTCTGAGTGGAAAAAAAAAAAAACAGCTGCAGGGTCTGTGGAGTTTGAGGCCATTTACACAGAAATTCTAAAACGTGAATAAAGTATCATTTACCATGAATGGGTGTATACACATATAAGTGAAAGTTTTTTTTATTGTTATTTTTCTTTAGAGACAGGATCTCATTCTGTCACTCAGGCTGCAGTGCGGTGGCCCAATCACAGCTCACTAAAACCTCAAACTCCTGGGGCTCCAGTGACCCTCCTGCCTCAGCCTCCCAAGCAGCTGGGACTACAGGCTGTGCCACCATGCTTGGCTAATTTTTTCATGTGTTATAGAGATGGCATCTTGCTATTTTTTCCCAGGCTGGTCTTGAACTGGCCTCAAGTGATCCTCCCGCCTCACCCTCCCAAAGCACTGGGATTACAGAAGTGAAAGTGTTTTTTTTTAAAGCATACCAAGATAATAATAAAGATCAAATTCAGATAAAAGTCGCCTTTGGGAAGAGGGAGAGACTTAAATAGGGGAGATGTTTCAATTCTATCTGCAGCATTTTAGACCTTAAGAGGATATAAAAATGATACAAAATAAAAAGAGAAAAAACAATTATTAAGTCCCCAATGAATCTGAATCACTGGAAATCTACGTTGTTTACATCTCCAAGTGTTTCTGATCTAATGACAGTATCTGGAAAAAGGACACCAGCCCATCTCAGGTCTCTGCTGGCCTAAGATAATTCTGTAACTGCTTGAAACTAGTTTTGTCATCTGACTTTCCTTTCTAATCAAGACTTCTTAGGTTCCTGCACCATTATACGTAATGGAAGTAACAGCACAGACATGAAAAACAGAGTAACTGAACAACTTAAACTCTTTAGAAAAGATACTTTACCCTGTATTATTTACTTTCCTTTTAAGAAAAATCAGCAAATGCTTAAAACAACAACAACAAAAAAAAAACTTGCAAGTACTCCCGTTCATAAATAGAGTCATCATTCTATAATTAGCTAAGTGCCTCTATCTATAAGTAGCTCCCATCTGGTGAAACGCGACAGAAGATTATTTCACTCCATCAGCATCTGACATCTTGAGAAACTTTTGTTTTTACTGGTCTGTTTGTCAGTGTACTGTCGGCTCTACGCCCTCTCCCAGTGACACTCCAGATGACTTCACGTCAGACCAGCACCAGCAAGAAGGGAGCTGCTCTTCAGTGGGCAGGAAATACTTCACTAACTTTAAGGACAGAGGAGAAAAAGAAGAAAGCTGAAGTTTCAGAGCGGCCTTTCTTGGGTTTCCACTGAGGAACAGCTAAGCATGGAATGCAGAAGGATGGGTACAGGTGACCAAAAGCTGGGATCAGGTGAACAAAACAGAATCATACAGAAAGCTTCACACTGAATTCCATAATTGCCGTTCCCGCCTTATGGAAGGGATGGCACTATGGTCATAGAAATGTGGAATAAAAGAGGGAATGGCAAACTGTCAGATGGCCCAACACAATGAGAATGAAATGTGAAGCCAGGAAAATCTGACTTGGACCCCCTGCTTGATCACTTATCGATCATGGTAGCACTTCACCCACCTGAGACTCAGGCTGTCAGCTGACAAATGAAACTACACACGCCTGTTCTGAGGATTAAGAGACAATGATGGCAGAGAAGTTCCTTGTGAGTGTGAAGGGCTTTAGTGAAATTGGTAATGGTGGTGGCTGACGTATAACATATTAAAGCTCTATGCTGGGAAGGCTAAGAAAACTCGACAGTAAAAACTCCCGATCACAGGACTTCCAGAAGGATCGTCCAGAGGGGAAAAAAGCTCTTCTCAATCTCCCATATGATACAGATGTGGGAAGAGCCACAGCCCCTGCCAACAACATGAAAAAGAAAGCATCTGTGTGTCCTGAGCAGCTGGCAGACAGCAGTGGGAGCTACTGGTCTTATCATGGGGTATGAATCACATGCTTTCCTGCAGATGACAGTGAAAGAGACTGAAGGTTGATGGAGGGAGACCTGTGTGGTATAAGACCCGCTGCTACGAAGTGTTTTGCTACCCCACTCCTGAGCCCTTTTCTCACAGCAGGTACTTGCCGGCAATGATGGACTAGGTGGGTTGGGCCAATCTTCCTGAAGAAGACAATTTAGAAAAGCAAGATAACCATCATTCTTCACAGAACTAGAAAAAAAATCCTAAAATTCATAAAAAAAAAAAAAAAAAAAAGAGCCCACATAGCCAAAGCAAGACTAAGCAAAAAGAACAAACAAAAGAAGGCATCACATCACCTGATTTCAAACTATAGTATAAAGCCATAGTCACCAAAACAGCATGGTGCTGGTATAAAAATAGGCACATAGGCCAAGGGAACAAAAAAGAGAACCCAGAAATAAACCCAAATACTTACAGTCAACTGATCTTCAACAAAGCAAACAAAAACATAAAGTGGGGAAAGGACACCCTGTACAACAAATGGTGCTGAGATAATTGGCTAGCCTCATGTAGGAGAATAAGACTGGATCCTCATGTCTCACCTTGTACACAAATCACCTCAAGATGGATGAAGGACTTAAACCTAAGACCTGAAACTATAAAATTTCTGGAAGATAACATCAGAAAAACTCTTCTAGACATTGGCTTAGGCAAGGACTTCATGACCAAGAACCCAAAAGCAAATGCGATTAAAAATAAAGATAAATAGCTGGGACTTAATTAAACTAAAGAGCTTTTCCACGGCAAAACCAGTCAGCCGAGTAAACAGACAACCCACAGAGTGAGAGAAAATCTTCACAATCTATACATCCAACAAAGGACCAATATCCAGAATCTACAACAAACTCAAACAAATTAGCAAGAAGAAACCAAACAATCCCATCAAAAGTGAGCTAAGAACATGAACAGACAATTCTCAAAAGAAGTTATACAAATGGCTAACAAACATACAAAAAAATGCTCAATATCACTAATGATCAGGGAAAGCAAATCAAAACCACAATGTGATACCACCTTATTCCTGCAAGAACGACCAGAATCAAAAAATAATAGATGCTGGGGTACATGCGGTGAGCAGGGAACACTTCTACACTGCTGGTAGGAATGTAAACTAGTACAACCACTATGGAAAACAGTGTAGAGATGTCTTTTTTTTTTTTTTTTTTTTTTTTGAGATGGAGTCTCCCCCTGTCACACAGGCCGGAGTGCAGTGGTGCGATCTTGGCTCACTGCAACCTCCTCCTCTCAGGTTCAAGCGATTCTCCTGCCTCAGCCACCCAAGCAGCTGAACTACAGGCATCTGCCACCACATCTGGCTAATTGTTGTATTTTTAGTAGAGACAGGGTTTCACCATGTTAGCCAGGATGGTCTCGATCTCCTGACCTTGTGATCTGCCTGCCTCGGCCTCCCAAAGTGCTGGGATTACAGGCATGAGCCACCGCACCCGACCTGGAGGTTTCTTAAAAGAACTAAAAGTAGAAGCACCATTCAATTCAGCAATCCCACTACTGGGTATCTACCCAGAGTAAAAGAAGGCATTATATGAAAAATACACTTGCACACACGTTTATAACAGCACAATCTACAACTGCAAAAATGTTGAACCAACCCAAATGCCTGATAGTGAGCAATGCCTGGGCCAAAATCCAGAAGAAGGTAGAAATTCAGAAGGGAAGCCTGGTGGCTGGGGCTGCCTTGCCATCCCAAGGGGGCAGCTGAGGGGCAAGGTAGAACCTCCAATGGCTCAGTGGGAAGAGAGATCCAAGTTGTAGTCCAGGGCATGCCAAGGATGGGGTCCCTGGCAAAACACCCACAAGCAGGATGGAGACCCCAACGGAATGTAACTTGGAGTTAAGAGTGAACTGAAAGAAATATAAACCTACCTTTGAATGGACTGCGGGCTGCCTTAAAGTTACCTGGGTGGCTCCTGAATGAACTGCGGGCTGCCTTAAAGTTACCTGGGTGGCTCTGAAAACCTCAAACCTTGAATTTAGAATAAACTGATTTTGGAGTGCTAACACCCCCAAGCATGTGGGAGAGGCAAGGGAAAATGTTCCTTGGTAGTGGAAAGCGGAGTTCTAGGAATGAAGTTATTTCCATAGGAACAACTGGGGACCCACATGAAAAAGAATGAAGTTGGACTCCTACTTCACACTGTAGGCAAAAAATTAAATCCAAGTGGATCAAAAGTCTAAATGTAAGAGCTAACATTGTAAACTTCTCAGAATAAAGTATACATGTAAACCTTCAGGACCCTGGATCAAGTAATCATTTCTTACACATGACCCAAGAAGCAATAAAGAGCAAGGAAGAACTGAAATCTGCCTCCACATGGACGGACCTTGAAACCATGACGCTAAGTGAAAGAAGCCAGCCACGAAAGCCCATGCACTGTAAGAGCCACTTCTGTGAAACGCCGACAACAGGCAGCTCTATGGAGACAGGAAGCAGATAAGTGGCTGCCTAAGATGGGCGGGGTGGTGGCAAAAGGGCAGTGACTGCTAATGGGTACGGCGTTCTTTGTTTTTGAGACAGGGTCTCACTCCTTTCACCCAAGCTGGAGTATAATGGTGTTGTCACAGCTCACTGCAGCCTCAACCTTCCAGGCTCAGGTGATTCTCCCACCTCAGTCCCCCGAGTAGCTGGGACTACAGGCACATGCCACCATGCCCGGCTGATTTTCTGTATCTTTTAGTAGAGACAGGGTTTCTGCATATTGTCTCGGCTGGTCTCAAACTCCCAGGCTCAAGCAATCGGTCCACCTTGGCTCCCAAAGGGCTGGGATTACAGGTATGAGCTGCTGCGCCCAGCCAGTACAATGTTCTTTTGGGAGAGATGAAATTCAGAATCTAGATTATGGTGATGGTTGCACAACTCGGCGAATATACCAAAAAAACACATTGAATTGGACTTGAAAAGGGTGAATTTACAGTATGTGAATTATACCTCAATAACGCTGTCATAAAAAAATTATTTCAATAATTTTTCCCCTAATATAATGCCTAGCGTGAACTTGAGATAACCTGGCACAAGGATGTCAAACATGACCTGAACAAGAATGGCACAACAGACAACAGAACCAGGTTCAAACCCCACCAAAAGCAGTGTCAGACCACCATGCTGATGACATTCATGAAGACAAAAGTCAACGTTTCTAAAAGAAATTTAACACTGCACAAATAGTATTTCCAGCTTGAAGAAGAAACAACTACTAATTCTAGATAAAAGCCAAAACGAACTCTAAAACAAAAACAAACCAAAAAGATGACAGATTCCAGGACTGCACACTACCGCCATGGACGGAATGTGTTCCCCCAAATTCATATCCTGAAATCCTAACCCTCAAGAGGATGGTGTTACGAGGCAGAACCCCTGGGAAGTGATAGGTCATGAGAGCAGAGCCCCCACGAATGGGATTGGTGCCCTTGTAAAAGAGGTCCTAGAGACCTGCCTTGTCCCTTCCACCACATGAGGATGGCACACATGGAAGATGCCATCTGTGAACCAGGAAGCAGGCCCTCGCCAGACACTGAATGGAACGGTCCCTTGATCTTGGACTTCCCAGTCTCCAGAGCTGTGAGAAATATATTTGTTGTAAATAAGCCACTCAGTTTATCATATTTCATCAGAGCAATCCAAGTAGACTAAGACAACTACCATCACCAAAATTAAGAACCCAGTGAACAGGAACAAATTTAATGGCAGATTAGAAGCAGCCAAAGAGAGAAATAATGGGCTGGAAAGTCACAAGAAAAATAAACCAGGCTAAAGAAGAAAAAAGAATGGTAGGGCTGGACACGATGGCTCACACTTGTAATCCCAGCACTTTGGGAGGCCAAGGTGGGCGGATCACTTGAGCTCATGAGTTCAAGACCAGCCTGGGCCACATACAGAAATGCTGTCTCTAGAAAAGATACAAAAATTAGCTAGGCATGGTGGCATGTAATCCAACCTAACTTGGGAGGCTGAGGTGGGGAGGATCGATCGAACTCGGGAGGCAGAGGTTGCAGTGAACCGAGATCATACCACCGCATTCCAGCCTGGGCAACAGAGCCAAGCCTTGTTTCAACAAAGAAAATAGGTTGGTAAATACAAAAAGAGAATAGAAGTAAATATAGTGAGGAAGTCTAACATATATTTAAATGTAGTCTCAGGGAAGAAGGAGAAATGGGGAAAAGCTGTATTTTAAGAAAATGGCTGAAAAATTTTCCCAAAAAAAAGATAACAATCCACAACATTTCAGAAGCCCAGCCAATCCCAAGCAGAATCAAATTTTAAAAGAATCCATATGCAGACACAATAAAGTGACGCTGTAGAAAATAAAAGTAAAAGAGAAAGTCATAGAAGCAGCCTACAGAGACAAGCTGCCTTTTAAGTATAAGAGTGAAAGTGACACGGGTTTCTGATTAACCTCCACATCATCCGAATATTTAGCTATTAAAGACGAAACTCTTTGGGTTAACTCATCTTGCCTATGCTTGAACAAACTTAAAATTAAAATTGAAATGGATCTCAGAAAGGCACGTGGTACTGAAACGGCTGCGAAACACAGCAGACAACCTACCTTCAGCCACTGCTCGGCCTGCTCCTTGCTCTGGACGGCAAGCACCAGCGGGTCCGTGCCCTGCTGAGTTATCTTCAGCTCGTGCTTCTTCTTTTTGCTGTCTTTCGGGATGTACGTAATGTTGCAGCCTTGCAGCGGCAGTTCCATCTGAGGCTGCTGGTCCTTGGAACTTTTATAGCACTGCATTCAACACAACAAATCAACTGATATTATAAGGGAGTTCAAACAGAAACGCTGAAGAAACTCTAGCATCATGAAAACAAGAGTGCGGGCACGGCATCGGAAGGTCTGAATCTGCAGATGAGCATGTTCACACACACACAGTGCTCCTCACCGACACTTCGCCTCCAAGCGTGAAGAAGTACACCCATTCACTGACTCACAAAAGCTTACTGAGCATCGAACGCTGGATTCAACAAACACCAAAAGTCCCTCCTCTGATACATTTATGATCCAGTGGAGCTTCTCCATTGAATTACAGGAATGTATTTACATAACTAAAAACATAGGCTGGGCACGATGGCTCACGCCTGTAATCCCAACACTTTGGGAGGCTGAGGCAGGTGGATCACTTGAGCCCAGGAGTTCGAGATCAGCCTAGGCCATATGGAGAAACCGCATCTATACCAAAAACACAAAAAATCAGCCAGGCATGGTGGCGCGGTCCTGTACTCCCAGCTGCTTGAGAGGCTGAGGCAGGAGGATCCCTTGAGCCTGGGAGCCCGAGGCTGTAGTGAGCCATAATAGCACCACTGCACTCCAGCCTGGGTGACAGAGAGAGACTCTGTCTCAAACAAACAAAACAAAACAAAACAAAACACCCAACACACACACATAAATATATATTTAACATGTTTATTTAAATGTATATGTAGAACACATTTATATTTATGTGAATAATATATAAAATATACTATTAGATTTGTTGCAACTCCACAGCCCTAATGAGAGATAATGTAATCGTTCGGGTACTTTAATAACTGATATTGCTTGGTATCTGCCTATCTCATCTTCTTTCTGAAAGACATAAATTATTTTAGTAAGAGGATAATATCAATACATAGTGTACAAAGCTGATCCATCTACACAACGGACATTCACTCTAAAGATTTCGATGGGTAAGATTAGAACTGAGACTTAACTCAAATGGGTCTTGCTTAATCTTTATCTGTAAAACTGAGAATCAAATCCATGCCCAAAGCTTTCTCCACCCCCGTTTGTTTACCTGTACTACTTGGGGCCAAAGCATACCTCCTAACAGTCCAAGAGGGCAGATTGGGGTCCTAGAGTGCAGTAGCACAATCTCGGCTCACTGCAAGCTCCGCCTCCTGGGTTCACGCCATTCTCCTGCCTCAGCCTCCCGAGTAGCTGGGACTACAGGCGCCCGCCACCATGCCCAGATAATTTTTTGTATTTTTAGTAGAAACGGGGTTTCACCATCTTAACCAGAATGGTCTCGATCTCCTGACCTTGTGATCCACCCGCCTCAGCCTCCCAAAGTGCTGGGATTACAGGCATGAGCCACGGTGCCTGGCCCAGGGAGTTTCTTAAACTTCCTGAGTCTGTTTCCTCATTTGCAAAACGTGTTTTGCAGTTATTGTTATTATTATTTTATTGAATTAAGTTATCAGCAATAATAACATCTGCTACCAAGTGCTGAGTTTCAACATCATATGAGGCATTTCAAGCACCTCAATCAGCATGGTGGCTCATTCTGCAGATTATGAAACCGAGGTGCAGCTGGTTAAGTCACCTGCTTGAAGAGTCAGGCAAATTGAAAAGCGACAGATCAGGACTCCAGCTCCAATTGTGCACGTGCAGAGCCTGCAACTTGACTCTAAACATTCACTGATGAAGGAAGGAAAGAATAGACAGCTATTTTCAGAAGGGATTTCTAGAATCCTTTCCTGGTTTGTTTCGCGTGTGTGTGTGTGTGTGTGTGTGTGTGTGTGTGTTTTGTTTTTTTGTTTGTTTGTTTCTTGAGACAGAGTCTCACTCTGTTGCTCAGACTGGAGTTCAGTGGCATGATCTTGGCTCACTGTAACCTCCACCTCCCGGGTTCAAGCAATTATCCTGCCTCAGCCTCCTGAGTAACTGGGACTACAGGCATGCACCACCACACCTGGCTAATTTTTGTATTTTTAGTAGAGACAGGGTTTCACCAGATTGGCCAGGCTGGTCTCAAACTCCTGACCTCATGATCCGCCTGCCTCAGCATCCCAAAGTGCTGAGATTACAGGTGAGCCACAGCGCCTGGCCTTCCTCTTTTGTTGTTCTAAATCCAGTATGTTGAAGTACACAGATAAGAAATATATCTCCTTTTTAAAAACTCAACTGATCTGAAAAGGGAGAAAAAATACCTCAACTAACCTCAGATTTTTATGAATGTTTACCATTTGAGATATTTTGCATTTTGAGTACATATAAAAAGAAAGGTGAAAGGCAACTAATTGTACAATGGAAGGAATCAGAAAGGGAATTTTATTTTTTTATTTTGAATTGTGTAAACCTTTGTAATCGATATATAATAACTGTATGTATTTATGGGGTACACAGTGATGTTTTGATACATAAAATGTATAGCGATCAGATCAGGGTAATTAGCATGCCCACCATCTCGAACACTTATTTCAGAAAGGGAGCTTTATAACATATTCCTCCTTAAGTTAAATGTCTCACAAGAGATATGCTATCAGCAATAGGACAAGGTGCAATCTGGCAGTCCTAGCAGGCTGGATTTCCTGGGAAGCCGCCTCTACAGCAGACAGCAGCATGCAGGAGGTTAATGAACCGGCATCCTGAAGACAACACCAGGAGCAAGGAGAGGGAGGAGTGGGGTGGGCAAAGATGCCCAGTTTGAGTGGCCTCAGGGATGGATACCACCATGAGAGCTCTGGGGCTGGAAGGCCCCATCAGAGCTGCCCAATGAGTCTGGGTCTGTACCTCCCACACACACTGAATGCAGACCCCTGGGGAGGAAGCTTGGCCTTGGGCTCTAGGCCCCTCTTCAATGCAGACAGTCCCCGAGGTGGGTTCACCAGTCCTGCCAAGGAAATGCGACCTTCAGTCCTGAAGCGGGAATCTGGGTACATCACAGTACCCACCCCAGAGCTACCTGAGCACAGAAGGAACAAGTTCCAGAAAGAGATACAAAAAAAGCTGTTAATGGTGGTAACTTGTGGGAAGACAGACTGGGAACATTTACGGGAAGAACATGGCTTTTTCTTTTCTGTGCTGTTTAAACTTGGAAAGCATTTGCTTTTATCACTGTTCATTATTTTTTATGCCGATGGGGGTCATCAGTTTCGAAAGGAAAAAAGCTTCATCATAAAAATAACTACCTCTGATTCTGCATTTGACCAAAGACAGTGCTTTCACCTGCTTGTCCACTAATTTCTTCTTAAATATTCACAACTACTCTAAGTCATAGGTATTATCATCCTGGTTTTGAAGGGGGAAAGCTGGTAGGAGCCCAAATGGAAGACAAAGCAGGGGAGGGGGGAAGAAGTCAGGGGATGAGGGAGAGGAGGGCAGGGGAGAGGGACCAGGGACTCAGAACCCCAAACCGTTAATCTCTACGCACAAGCACGAAGCTTCCCTCACCGGATTTGGAAGCTTCTCTTTTAAATGAAAGTTGATTATGCATTTCTAAAACATTTATATAATATATCCACATCTTGTAGCCATTATATCAGACTGTAAATAAGGACCACATTAATCTTCTTTTCTCATTTTTTAATATTCCCCATGGCATCATTTTGGCACATTCTAAATCTGGGAGAAATTCAGGCCACACTTGTGGAAAAAATATGTACTCTTTTTAAAAAAACTGAACAAAAACATTAAAAAATATATAATATCCTAGGAACCTAGTTAAAAAAAAAAAAGATTCCCACAATTCGAAGACGAAGCCTGGATTTACAAAAAAAAAAGAGGATTATCTGTTCCACTAGAGTGCTCTACAGAAACATAAATTCTCGTTTTCTAATTAATGATCTAATTTTGAGCAGTGTTTCCCCCAAGGTTAATCTGAAGGAACAACAAAAGGCAAAAACATACTCTTAAAGTTCATAATTCCAATAACCAACCACAGTTTCTAAAAAAAGGCAGGAGGAAAAAAAGGAAGGTGGAGAGGGAGTGGGGAGGAGGGAGGGATGCCACACACCGTCCTCCCGGGCTGCAGCCTCCCTGCTGGGGCCTCCACTGGAATAACCCCACAGCAAGGTCCGGGTTCTCCCCTTCCCTGCTTCTCTGTTCCTTACTTGTCTTCCTGTTCTGCCTCTCAGATTAAAAAAAAAAGAATTGGCCCCAAGCTTTCCAAAAGAATTTCCTTTCCTGGCTGCTCCCTGTCCCACTTCTATGAGCTGGCTTTGAGGAATCCACTGACTCATTACAAATGAGAAAATCCATCTTGCAACTCCTGGCAAGTTAAAATCTTGTGCATTTCCACAGACGTAAACCACAGACACTGCCTGGGAATGGGAATGATTTTGTCTGCTGGCTGCTTTTGGAGCTGAGAAACCAGCAACCTTGAACACACAACATGGGTGAGTGCTCCCTGACGGCGCACGGGGGCCCCCGGCGTGGGACTGCGGCGCGCTCAGAGTACCTGGCTGAGGTCTGAGTGCTGCCCTTCCTGCACAGCTGATGTTAATAGTGACTGGATATAAACTCCATGGCTTTTGAGTGCAGCAATCTTACAAAAATGCAAGCGATTCCAAATGTCTTACCAGCAGCTTGGTGTCTTTGATGACGCAGAGCAACTTGGTCCACTGGCCGAACCGCTTCTTGCGCAACAAGAAGGCGCAGATTTTGGCGTCCTTGACCAGGTCCATGGAGGCCTCCTCGGAGGGCCACTGGTGCCGAGTTTTCTTCCCCTTCCCGTCCTCCTCCTCTTCATCATACGATTCGTAAGAGCTGCTCATCGCATCAGAATCATAATCTGTAAAAAATAAATATACACTGGTAAAAGGACTTTTTTACCTTGACGTTTACCCCTGGGCTCAAGAGCACATCATCATGTTTTTCATCACCAAGTAACTGAATGAAAAAGGGACTTCTGCTCCTTAAGGGAAAAAACAACAATAACAAAAACATAATGCTAAGACTTGGGTGGTGGAAACTCAATGAAAAGTTGAAGTGCCTACAAATTCTGTGTTTATAAAAACTGTTTCTAGACTGTTTCATATAGACTGGACCCTACGCTGACCCGACACTTGCTTGACACGGACTCCTCGCCACATTCCTGCCGGACGAGCGCCATCCTCATTCTGCAGCGTGTTCCGCCACACGGAACTCTTGCCCATGGAGGTCCCTTCCGCTCCTGCGTCCATACCTTTATGTCAAAGTCCTCCTGAGGCTGCAATCTGCCTCTCCCTGCTGGCATCCCCACACACACAACATCCCTGACACTCGAGATGCCACCAACAGCCACCTCTCCCTTCTGGGGCATCCTTGGAACTTTCACAGAAATGTACACTTGTCCTTCTAATGATGCCCGTCTCACTCTGTGACACACTGGCATGTATACTGCTGTGACTGACAGTTTCCCAAACATATCGCCCCTCTGTCACCTCAGGGTCTCTGCATGTGCCACGCCCCCTTGCAAGCTTCCTGTCCATCCACTTGCCCTCCTGCCTTTGCCTGGTAAGTACTCTCATCTTTCGGGGTTTAACTTCCTGATACCTCCTCCAGCAAACCCTCCCTGAATCACCAAAGCTGCGTGCTATGGACTGAACTGTGTCCCCCCCGAAATTCAAGTGTTGAAGCTCTAACCTCAATGACTGTATGTAGAGATAGGGCTTTTAGGAAGTTACTAAAGTTAAATGAGGTATTAAGGGTGGGGTCCTAATCCCACAGGTCTGGTGGTCTTATAAGAAGAGAGAGAGAGCTCTGTCCCCACCATGTGAGGACACAGTGAGAATTTAGCCATCTAAAAGCCAGGTAGAGGCCTCACCAGAACCCAACCGTGCTGGCAGTCTAACCTGGACTCCAGGACTGACGAGCTTCTGCTGTGGAAGCCCCGAGTCTGAGTCTCCACATGGCCCACCACAGAGCGGATCACAACGCACCTCAACACTGACCCCCACTGCAGGCTGTAAGCCCCCTGAAGAAAAGGAGACCATCTTGTTGGAGGTGATCTCCCCAGCACCTAACGAAGTACCTGGCACAGGGCAAGTACCCAAATAACTGTAGAAGGAAGCGCTGTTAAACGTATTTAAAATATACCGACAAAGCCCTTGGCAGGGTGAATGGCGTAGTAAAAGTGCTTCCTAAATACCAGCGACCGTCTTTCCTCTCATTACTTTCAGCTGTGCTGGGTGATAAGCTCCCTGAGACAGGATCTGATTCATCTCTGAATTCCCTTCAGCCCCCAGAATCATCTGGAACACGTTTCTTTTTCAAAACATACTTCAGGGATGAACACCTAAATGATAAATGAATGCGAGATAAGGAGAACAATGGCCAATACGGTTGGCTGTGCAATGCAGCACAAGTGCCAAAAAGGGGCAGAGTCTACACAGAAGAGAACTCATATCTTTACTTGCTGGAAACTGGAGTTTAAGTTGTACTTGGTAATCATGTTTGTTTTATAATTTCCTTGCAAAGATTCAACACAAACAGGGAGGAACGGAAAGATTTAAAGTTTAAGTTGAATTTTCCACAGTGAAAAGTCATCCAGGAAGCCAGGTGTGGTGCTCACACCTGTAATCCCAGCGCTTTAGGAGGCTGAGGCGGACGGATTGCTTGAGCCCAGGATTTCAAGACCAAGCCTGGGCAACATAGTGAGACTCCATCTCTATAAAGAGTAAAAAGCTAGCCGGGCATGGCAGGGCCTGCCTGTGGTCCCAGCTACTCAAGAGGCTGAGGCAGGAGGATCATCTGAGCCCAGGAGTCCGAGGCTGCAGTGAGCTGGATCCTGCCACTGCACTCCAGCCTGGGCAACAGAACAAGACTCTCTCTCTTTTTTTTTTAAATCCAGGAAGGATTTTAAGCAAAAACTCAGGAGACTGAAGAGGTAACTTTGGCAACGGCACTAGGAATGGGCTGAAGAAGGGACGAGGTAAGAGACAGGAGCAGCTCAGAGGCCATGAGGGACGCGATGAGGGCTGACTCAAAGGTTGGAGGCGAACAGAACGTCCTGGTCTGGGTCACAGGTCTCTTCCCCGATTCTCCCCCTGCTTCACATCACCCCTCCACCCGCAGGTGGGTCCTTCTCACTGGCTCCACATCCCCCTCCAACACACCCCACACACCCATCAGCACCTACACCCACCCAGCACCCCCGCTTCACAGGGCAGCCACAGGTGGCTACTTACATTTCAATTTTCATTCAAGTCCCACATGTCAAGTGGATACTGGAGGCCCGGGGAAAAAACACTCCCCCTGCTGCCAAAGCTCTGCTGGACGGGAGTGGAGGGGCGAGATCTTTACAGTCTAGGGCAAAATGCAAACTGTCATGGAGCCGGGAACGAGGGGCCAGCACACGCAGGGGCACAAGGAAGACAGCAGAGAAGACGTTACTTTAGAGCCAGGCCTCGAGACAAGCTGTTGCCAACCAGAGGAAAAAGTCTGAGAAGGAGGAACGCAGTGAGTGAAGGCACTGACAAGCATCAGATGCTGCCAAGGTGCAGTGGGTCCCTCTCAGCTTCTGGACAGGATGTGAGCGAGGCCACAGAGCAAAGTCCGTGGTTACCCTTGGCTGTGCTAGGAAGGGGCAGGGGCCTTCTGGGGCAGACGGTGTTCTACCCTTGACCTGCATGGTGGTTACTTGACCTGCATGGTGGTTACTGCATGGCTTCTTTATGATAAATCATTGACCATATACTCATATTTTATACACTTTCTGGTAAATGGATTTTACAAGAGGGTTTTTAAAACAGTGAGCATGGCTAGAACAAGGGTATGTGGAAGGAAACGATGGAACATGAAATGAGAAGCCGGGCAGAGGCCAGACCACAGGTCGCGTGCTGTGCTATGATCCAACGTAAACTGAGGGGTTCTGGAGGGGCCATGGACATCATCCTAGCTTTATTTCAGAAAGATTCTCATAGTGGCGTGGAGGACCACACAGCCCTCAGGGCTCAGCCACTTGCTGGAACATCAAGTTCAGTAAATAATGAAGTAAAGATTTAATGAGTCAATTAGTTATAAATGAGAAAACTACCTTTGATTTCACTCATTCGACAAATATATTGTGAGCTCTACTCTATGCCAGGCACTTTTTAAAAAATTATCTATATTTACATAGCAGGAGCTAGGATAAAGCCATGAAAAGTTAGGCCTGCTCCAAATTTACAAAGGTTTCTCACATCCACCATCTCACTGGACCTCCCAGCCACTTGGAGATGGGCACATAAGGTATTAGTCTTACTCAGAGAAAAGGAAGAATGAGGCTTAAAGACTACAAGAGTTATCCAGGATCACAGGCTTGATGAATGACAGGACTGAAACGTGAACCCAGGCCTTCTGATTTTAAATGGAAAAAGTAAACTATGTTCTAGCAGCCCTTTCATCCTTGGGAATGAGTTGAGGTCTACAGCTATGAAAAAGACAATTAAGTTCATTGTCTTGCCTTCTTCTAAACGTATAGAAACGACAGACCCATTTTTAGAAAAATCAGCCAACTTAGCAGCAAGAAGTCAGAAGTCACCGAGCCTAAAGGATAATGAACTCTCCAGAAAGTATGCTTAGCGATGACCCAATCAAGAGAATTCTCCAGAAAGTATGCTTAGCTATGACCCAATCAAGAGAACTCTCCAGAAAGTATGCTTAGCGAACACCCAATCAAGAGAAGAGACTCTCACTCAGGATATCGCTTGGTAGCTCCACCAGCCAGAGCTGTGGTCTAGGACTTTGAGAAGTTCACTGTCTGGGGGACTGGGGTTTTGGATTACATTAAGAAGTAATGAACGCTTTGTGAAAAATTATGAAAGACTCAGAAATGGGGAGCAGGGAAAAGAATTCCTGATTGCCTTCTAGTCTTATAGTAAGTGGTACAGGTATTCACAGAGAGATGAACAGAGAGGTTTTATTTCAGGGGTACTCAGAGGGGACATTGATTAGACACCATCAGGTCCATCCCATTCAGATATCTACACTTCGTGTAGATTAAGGCAGCAGACCAAAGGGCCAACAACAGAAGCGTGTGAACTCTGTTGAAAGGACGTTGTTGATTAGAAAATGCTCTTTGTATCAGTCAGAACTCTCCAGGGAAATAGAAGCCATAGGAGATAGATAGATAAGACAGATGGATGGATAGACAGATGCTCAGGCGGATGGATGGATGGATGGACAGGTGGATGGGTGAGTGGGAGGAAGGAAGGAAGGAAGGAAGGAAGGAAAGAAAGAAGGCAAGGCATTTGGAGTGCAGAGAAAGGTTCTCCATCCCACATCCTCACTTTGGCAATATCCTTAAACACTTTTCTACTTGAGATTCTTACAGGATCAAAATACAAGAGCTATTTAAGGGCCAAGAAGTTTTGAACAATTACTATCCTTCTGCATTACAGATGTTCTGCTCTTTCATGCTGCTGTGACGGTGTAAAAGGGGCTGGGGTTGGCGGTGGAGGGCAGTGAGCAGGAGAGGAACAGGTGGTAGGTAAAGAGATGAGGAGAGAAGCCCTTAGAAGAACTTTGGCTTTAACTTTTGAGTGGGATGGGAAGCCACGAGAAGGCTGTCAATAGAGCAGAGATCTGACTTACGTTTGATAATGGCCAGTCTAAGTCCAAGATCTCACTCTAGAGGAATAGAGTAAGTCATTTAACTTATTTGAAACTCAGTGTCTTTAAGATAATCTTGTCTCTCTGAGAGTTATTGTGAGGGTAAAATGAGGGACACAGGATAGCTCCCTGTGAACCTGAAACTCCAGAAGCAGGTGTAACGTACTTGTGCACATAACCATCCAACATCGGGGCCTGAGGAAGTGGGTGCTCATCTCCAAAAACCAGTGGCATTACATAATGTATTTCATACACACACACACACACACACACCCCATAACATCAGAAATGCCATTTCAACCAATCCCCCTGGAGGAGAGAGAGGGAAGAGGGCAAAACAGAGGAATCAGAAAGCTGAAAATAAAACTGAAATCTACGTCTGAAACCAAAACACCCAACGAGTGTTGTAGTGAGTTTATGCTATGTCAACGTAGCTAACTGGAACGCCACTTCCATTGCTCTGTTTGGTCTGGGGTAGGGCTGGCCTCAAGAGAAGCTGTGAGGGACCTGGAAGGAAAGAAGGAAACAAGTAGGCCCATCTCTGAGGCCAGCACAGGGCGCCAGGCCCTGCGGAAGCTCTGGTACGCTGCACACCCTGCTGGTGTGGGGCAGTCATGGGCTCAGGTCCTCCAGCTGCTTGCTGCAGGCTCTCCTGCTTCGGTGTTTTGGACAACTCCAGAGCCAAGGGCACCTGCATCTTGTGTGGGTCACTTGTGTCACTGAGTCTGGAGGAAGTCATAGATGAGTTGCAGTTTGACCTCATGGGTTTCCATTTACCCTTGACCTCCTGCGCTTCACGGCCAGCTTTCCTTCCAGAGGGTGGGTCCTACCAGGTGCTCAGGCCACAGTCACCCACAGACTTCAACAGCTTCCGCAAGTGTGCAAGGCTAATCTAGAATAAGTCTTCTATCCACATCGCAATGGTTCTGCTTTTCTGATGAAACCCTAACCGCTCCGCAGGTTGGTAATGGACACTCTGGCAGGCTCACCCAGCGGAGGTGAGTGTGGACCTCTGGGAGTTTGGAGCACAGCTACACCATCCTTTACAGAGAACCACCTTACTTCTGAGGAACTACTTTCGGCTAGCGAAGCCCTGGCAGAGACGTCAGGCTTCACCATGGGGCACCAAGAGAAGAGGAAACCTAAGCCGCCCTGCATGGCCCACAGGCTCTCTGACCCATGAAGGGACACTCTATGCTCAAATCAAAGTGGGTGTGTGAGAGCAGGCTCCATCCACGCCAGAAGATGTGAGCCAGCAAGGAGCCCTTAGTCCTGAGAGCTGCCTCCTCCTTCAACAACCATTCACGAACACTGCCTAATGGTTTAGTTGGATGACTGACAATGGAGAGAAACATGATTAAAAAACAGGTAACAAACAACTGGTCTGCAGAAGATGCTGTCAACAGACCTTCACAAATGGGCACATGATGTAAACAGACCTCAGCAGAAGAGGATCTTGATACTCGGGTAAATGCCACCACCCACTGTATCTACATCAGTTAGCCTCATTCCCCATACTCGGGTAAATACCACTACCCACTGTACCTACATCGGTCAGCCTCATTCCCCAGACTTCTTGTCCAAATGGGCTCATGTACATGTGGACATGATGGCAGGAATACAGGTTATGCATGAACTCAGCAACACGGACTTCACTCATGGAAATTAATCCGACTCCAGATACTTCCGAGTACCCTACCTGCCAACAGCAAACGCCAACATCAACCTCCCCACCCCACCCCCACGCCCTGACACCATCCCTGGGATATCAGCTGGCACCTCATGGCAGGTTGTTATCACTGGTCCACTTCCATCATGAAGAGATCATTAAAATAAATTTCCCGGCCAGGCGCGGTGGCTCAAGCCTGTAATCCCAGCACTTTGGGAGGCCGATTCGGGCGGATCACGAGGTCAGGAGATCGAAACCATCCTGGCTAACACAGTGAAACCCCGTCTCTACTAAAAAATATGAAAACTAGCCGGGCGAGGTGGCGGGCGCCTGTAGTCCTAGCTACTCGGGAGGCTGAGGCAGGAGAATGGCGTGAACCCGGGAGGCGGAGCTTGCAGTGAGCTGAGATCGCGCCACTGCACTCCAGACTGGGCGACAGAGCGAGACTCTGTCTCAAAAAAAAAAAAAAAAAAAAAAAAAATTCCCCTCTGGGTCCACAGGGCCTTAAAGAATGTCCCGTTCTCCACGATGGGATCCCCACACCATTGCTTCTGACCAGGGAACTCATTTACAGCAAATGAAGTACATGACAATGGCTCTGTGCTCAGGAAATTCACTGATCTTGCCACAGTCTCCAGCACCCTGAAGTCACTTGCTCAATAGGTCAAAACACATATATTTTTAATATCCAGTTATAGTGCCAACCAATGGGTGACACCTTGTGGGCAACAGACTTCAGAGTATCTTCTGGTACCATAGGTTTTGACTTGGTGGCACTGTTTCTCCCACAGCCCAGATTCACAGCCCAAGAATCGAGGGGTGAAACGCGAGGAGCCTCCTCTCCCTATTACCCCCAGTGACCCACTAACAAAATGTTTGCCTTCCTTCCCTAAAATGCTGGACTGCACTGGTCTAAGGGCAAGACAGGGCAATGGTTTCCTTAAACTGGAAGCAGAAGCTGCCACCTGGCCACCGTGGGCTCCTCATGTCAGTAACAGGCAAAGAAGCGGCTCCTGCAGTGGCTGAGGTGACGGACCCCAACCGTGAGGAAGCCGTTACCCCACAGTGGGAGTAAGGAAGAACACGCAGGGGACTCGGAAGACCCCCTGAGTGCCCCCTCTGTGTTCTCACACCCTCTGATTAAAGTGAATGAAAAGTCATGACCATCCAATACAGAAGTGCTACTGAAGGTCCAGACCTTTCAGGAAAGGAAGTCAGATCACCCACCAAGAAAAAAACCATGACCAACGAAGAGGTTTGCTGAGGGAAGCGGGAATACGAAAGGGGCAGTAGAAGGAAGTGGTCAATTCTAGCCATGAACACTGACCAGGTGTGGAGACTGAACCTGTTATAGGCTTTTCTTCCTTGTTTTGATAAGAATATAACTGTGTACACAGAAATGAATTATTCTTCCTCCCTCTCCCAGGCCCCTACCATCTCACATAAGAAACGCTAACAGGAGTCAACCTTGTATTAACATCTCGGAATCTGGGTTACAGGCTCCAGAAGAGAATGGATGTCATCCAAATGTTGGACAAAGGGGCTCTGTCTCCTCTGTGGGGAGTTGGGGATTTTCTGTCACCTGCGTGATGGTGAATTATGTTAGGCTCAAGCATGCGCTGCTCGTCTCTACTTGGAAACTCAGTGTGGCTAAAAGAGGTATGCATGGGTACCAAGTTGACCAAAGATAAACTGTGGTGGTTTTCTACTGTATCAACCTAGCAAGGCTGGAATCACACTTCCCAAAATTCCCTTTCTTAGATAATTCTGGGCTCGAGTGGCCCTGAGAGAAGTCTGGGAATGATGTGGAGGGCAGGGGGAAGCAGTGGCCCCAGATTCTGCAGGTTGGCGCGGGGACAGGGACTGCTGCAGCTCACGTGGGCTGTTGCCGGTCACCCGTGCCATCAGGAGAGACGCAGGCTCCCATCTGTCTGTCCCTCCTCTTCCCCAGTCCTCATCCAGCTTTCTTCCCAGCTGCCAGCCTGACCAGACACAGCAGAAACTGCCTGTGCTTCTTCCAAGGAAGAAGTTCTCACAACTGCACATGGCCTCATTCCTTCAATAAACTCCTCCCTCCGTGACATTTGAAACGGTTTGGCTTCTCCGATGAGACCATGACCCACATAGGTTCAACAAAACCATCTCAAAGTTGGTATCTAACTGAGGGTGGTACGATCCTGAACTGAGCTGACAAGTCAACCCCCGGCTGTTGCTCTGCATGGGAGGGGCGGCTGTGTCCTAGGGCCATCAACTGAGCGTCCCACGGCAGACGTGTGATTGGAGAAGCCACTGTGTGCCATCACTGCTGTCTCCTCATTCCCCAGGCCTGAGTTCCCCGGTCACCTCTTCTTCCGGACTCAGCGGCTGAAGAACAGCACCCCTGAAGAGGCCGTGACCCACCAGCTACGTGTAGCTCCTCAGAATGAAAATGACCGACAGCCCCCGAAATCAAATAATCCCTCTGTTTCCAGCCTTGAAAGTACTCTGCAGGGGGAAGGCCAGAGACAAACGTTCCAAATGCTAGAAAATACCCTCAATAAGAAAACACACTTGTCTTTCCTCACTGCCATTACAAAGAAAGGAACGCAATGAAGTTCTGAGTTGTATCAAGACATTTGTTTTCTAATTAATCTACTATCTTCTTAAAGAGTTGATAAATTATTCTCAAAACCGAAAAATCCATGACCACCTTATCAGAACTATCCCTTTTCTCATCCAGAGCACAACTGTGTATTGACGCTCGGCCCAGTCTATGCCTCAACTGCTCCAGAAGCTGAGGAGACAGGCGAGGAGGAGCAGCTGGCGCCCTCAGGGGCACGCAGTCCAGCTGGCCTGGCTTCTCCACAGGCCTTCTCCACACTCAGAGAAGCATGCCAATGGGGGAATCTCCTTTAACAATCTCCTTCCAATCATCAAGACAGATCCTGCTTTGGTGGAATAGCTGTGCTCGCAGACTGCCAAGGACAGAAAGATCTGAAATGCAAAGTCTCTATGTGGCAGGTAACAGTATAACAATGTTGGGGAAAAGGAGAGCATTTCCCTTAGGAGACAGATGAGGCTGGAGACCACGCACAGAAGCCTCCTGAGTACAATCAGCAACCACTCTGTCACTTTCCACTTACCTACCTTTCATTTTTAAAACGCAAGCTGGATTCCGTAAGTTGACACACATTCAGGTACTCAACTTTCTTATGAGATGGTAGCTCCCTGCCTGACAGATACTGAAAGGAGACATACAGCCACCAATTCAAAAATGAATTCCGGAGATTTCACATCAGCATGTCACGCTTCATCTGAACTTGAAGCTGGGTACTAACAAACAGGTACTTCTGAGTGCTACCAACAGGCCACTAACTGGGGCCAGGAGAACCAGGGCTTAGGCAAAAATCATCTAATAGAACCTGTACCCCAAAAAAAGAAAAAACCAAAAGTCTATGACCAAGATACCTGTTTGTGTTGTACCCTATTATTTCCAGCCCGACAGCCAGCCTGGTGGAAACTGCTCTAATCGTGGCAGGATGGGTGCAGCCCAGGAAGGTCAAAGACTAAGGAAGTGGGGGCTGTAGCACACACCAGAAAATATACCACAAACTGCCATTTCTCTTCTGCAAAGATGATGCCTGTTGCCACAGCAATAAGCTTCCACTACCTTTGAGTCACAAGGAAGACAGCAATCGGAATAGACGCTTATTTGTGAGTGTCCTTCCTTAGTCTCGGTGCCCTTCTCGAAACCTTTCCTGTACTGACAATCTCTTTGGGTTCAAAAAGCACTTGGCCCGTGGTGGTTTATAATGCCCTGTTCCCCTTCCTACCCAGAAAGGGGACAGGTTCTGCAACAGTCCTGCCGATCACAAAGGCAGCGTGCTGGGCAGGGCTGGCCACTCACTTGATGTGATGTATTCCGGAGCTTTTCCGGGGCTCAGCGGCACAGCTTCCTCATAATAACCTTCTGGGAGGGAGGACGTTGGCAATGGTGGAGGCCCACTGTCAGGAGGCTGAGGAAGAAACGAAAAGCGACACAGAAATTAGCATGACAGTTAGAAGGAAATTCTGGCTTTCCAATTAATGAATGTGGCCAGTCTTTTCCTCTTTCCTTTGTAAAGTCTTCGGCAAAAGAGAACCTCATCCTACAAAGAGGTTTGGAAGGCCGGTCCTGATGTGTCTCTCTTACTTTCCTGCGTGTATCCATAACCCAGCCCCGGCCACATGCCGTCCGGTCCACACCAAATCTCCGGATTCAGCGTGCGCAGCAGTCTCACTGGAGTATCCACGACACAGAATTCCCCTTCCCCCATGTAGGACTGGGCCTGTTCAGATGCTGCTACCCCAGGGGTCTGAGACAGAGTCTGCATTCCCCTTTATCCCCACACACTCCATACACACCAACCCTCGCAGGCCTCAGACGCACACTCTGGGACTCCATGGCCCTGCCACAGGCAGTGGGCTCCTGGGACACAGATGCTCAGGTGCACCCAGCACTCATTACAGAGTGAGCCACACTGGCTGAGTGCATGAGTGAGGCTTGCTCACATTCTCACTATATCCCTACTGTGTGCTAGAAAAACTTCAAAAAAAAATCACCTGGGAGCCACTCTCTAAAACAAAGTAGAAGTTATTCTCCAGAGACGGAATCTACTCCTTATTAAAACCAATCATGTCACTTTTTTTTTTTTTAGTTGGAGTCTCGCTCTGTCACCCAGGCTGGAGTGCAGAGGCACGATCTCTGCTCACTGCATGCTCCACCTCCCGGGTTCACGCCGTTCTCCTGCCTCAGCCTCCCGAGTAGCTGGGACTATAGGCGCCTGCCACCACGCCTGGCTAATTTTTGTATTTTTAGTAGAGACGGGGTTTCACAGTGTTAGCCAGGATGGTCTTGAACTCCTGACCTCGTGATCCGTCTGCCTCAGCCTCCCAAAGTGCTGGGATTACAGGCGTGAGCCACCGTGCCTGGCCCACCACAATTTTTTAACAAACTCAGAGACTGAAACACTCTCTGGTTGTGAAGCCACAGCCTTAGAATAAGGACAAGCTGGTGGCTCACTCCATGCCTCGGGACAACCTACGTCCCACCTGGCCTTTAGGACTCTGCTCGGGTCCCCTCTTTTCTTAAATGTTCCTGACGGCTCTAAACCACCCCAGCCTCTGCCTCCTAAGACCATCTACAGGATGTGTTGGTGTGTCTCTCACTGGTTCTTCTGCCAACAGAGGCGGCTGAATGGCAGGAAAGCCAGTATTCGCCCAGCATCTGCGATCTCCCCAGCACTGTGCTAGACACTTCTGCACTGGCTACAAGAATGTCAATCAATCCATGCAGGAATCCTTCAGGCAACGCATTCTATTACACTATATTTTACAGATACAGAAGTTGAGGCTCAGAATCTAAATCTGCTCAGACACTAGTAACTGCCAGCTGGAGTTTTCAAACACCAGGTCTGTCTGTTAAAGACCTTTTTAATATTCATATTCTCTCTCTCCCCCCTTTTTCATATGAATAGCGTGCAACAATTTCCCACTACCTAGATTCTGTAAACAAGCTGGCAAGAGGTATATCACAAGGAATGGAACACAGCAGAGGCCCCAAATTGAAATCTACTCAGTTACAGTTCCAAGTAGAATAAGGTTCTATTGAAAGAATGGGGCTGTTGTGTTTTTTTAATGTAAACTCTCCAGAAAGTGCAACTCCATCGCTTTCTATGTAACTCATCTCTGAAGCCAAGAAGTCCTTTGTGAATGACTAATCACCCACTGCGGATTCAACCCACTCCTTCCTCTCACCAGATGAAGAAGAGAACTCACTCCAGACCATCTGCACAATATTTCTTCAGGGACTTACAGACAGTTACCTCCCTCCCGCCCCCAGTCCTTGTTCCCGAGGCTAAATAACTCCAATTCCTTTGTACTCCTATCAGAAGGCTGGCTTCCCAAACTGTCATCATAGTGTGGCATGAGGCTGGACCATCTCCAGGTCCTTCACATCTTCCTACAGAGGCAACAGAACCTGACACATGGGGCCCAGCACCAGGCAAGGTCTGTACAGGAGCCCACATCCAAGTTAAAATCTCTGCTGGCTGCTTTTGGAAAAGAACTGCTTGATTCACTATCTTTTATTCCTGAGACACCAGGTATTCCAACTTCCTTTTAGCATGGTCAAACAATCAAACTACTCATGTCCTGGAAAAGCATGACAAATAGCTGAATCAAACAAACGTTTGTGAACTAGTACAGGTCAGACTCCTTTCCTCAGTGTCCCAAGGAACAGTTACTCTCTGAATCGATGGGGTTCTGAGTAGACACTTTCAAACCCTATTGGTGGTCATGTACTTGGCACAAACTTTTGAGTATGCCCTTAGATCCAATAATTCCACTTCTAGAAACATATGTCAAAAGGGTCAATTGGTCACATGGGAAAAAAACCACATAAGGATGTTCAATAAAAGTTTATTGGCCAACAGATACACGAAAAAATGCTGATCATCACTGGCCATCAGAGAAAGTGCAAATCAACAAAAACCACAATGAGGATACCATCTCACACAGTTAGAATGCGCAATCATTAAAGTCAGGAACAACAGGTACTAGAGAGGATGTGGAGAAATAGGAACCACTTTTACACTGTTGCGTGGGGTTGTTAAACTGCGTTCAAACCATTGTGGAAACACAGCTAATTATGGCGATTCCTCTGAAGGATTTTCTATAACTAGAAAATACCATATGACCCAGCCCATACCCATTACTTATATATCCAAAGGATTATAAATCATGCTGTATAAAGACATGCAGCCCACATGTACTGTTTATTGCTGCGCACTATTCACAATAGCAAAAGACTTGGAATCAACCCAAATGTCCATCAGACAGACTGCGATTAAGAAAATGCTGGCACATATACACCATGGAATACTATGCCATCCACAAAAGATGCAGTTCATGTCCTTTGCTAACACAGATGCAGCCTGGAAACCATCATTCTCAGCAAACTATCACGAAGACAGAAATCCAACACCGTATGTTCTCACTCATAGGTGGGAATGAACAATGAGATCCACTTGCGACTCAGGAAGGCGACATACACACTGGGGCTATTATGGGGAGGGGGACGGGGAGGATGGCCATTGGGAGTTATACCTGATGTAAATGACGACGTGATGGGGCTGACGAGTTGATGGCGTGCAGCACACCAAACATGGTGGCACAAGTACACATATGTACACAAACCTGCACGTTGTGCACATGTACCCTAGAACTTAAAGAATATAAAAAAAAGAAACATCACATTAAAAAAAAAAAAAGTTTGTTTAGTAAAATCTAAAAACAATCTAAATGTTCAAGAGAAGAATGCTCAGATGTACTGCTACATCCAGATAGACATTTAAAAGGCCAGTGCATGTGTATGGCCATTGACTTTATTAACCTCTAAGAGATACTGCTGAATGAAAGAACACAGGTGTACTATGACCCCTCTACATAAGAGGTGAGTGTCTGTGCTTACATACACACAAAGGCAGAAAGTCCTTCACAAAAGTGTTCCTAGTGGTTGCCTCTTTCTATATGCAGTCTGGAATGCTTGACTTTTCTGCATAGGATGACATTTTAAAAATCATTTTAAAAAATAAAACTACTTTCATTTTGAAATAATATCCCCTCAGAAAACAATACTGCTAGAGAGTCACTCCACTCTCAAATACCACTTATCCTTGAAATCGACCACAGGGGTTTCAGACACTTCAGGCTTGTTAAAGTCAAACAGGAGAAGGGCCGAAAAGATGAGCAAACTGTCACTTACCACCACTGCTTTCAGAGGATCAAGTCTTTCCAATCCTTTCCAATATATAAGAATTCACTGAAAGCACAATTAACAGAATTCTAAAAAGTACACAACAGGGCAGGCAGGTTTCCCACAGGGGCCACGGGGAAGCAGAAGCCAGGCAGGAAGTAAGAGAGTCTGGCGAAGGGAGGAAGATGCAGGCGCACAGCCACTCGCATCCAAGGCCGGCTTGTTCCTGCACCTCTGCAACCTTGCCAAGACTCCACGTCCCCATTCCCTCACCTAAAACAAGGGCATCGTGTCAGAACAACCTCCAGGGCCCACCCCAGCTCTGAGAGTCCAATTCCAGCATTCTTACAAAGTTACAGGTCCACAGACAACAAAGCCAACTTTACCTCTTCCAAAATTCCATTGGCAGCCTACCCTGTGTCTTCCCGAAGGATAAACTTCAGAGCAAGTCCCTCAAATGTACAATTGAATGGCAGCCCCACACACCACTGTGGAGTCACTCAACTCTCCCCCACTATCAGGAGAGACCCAGTCCGTGCACATGCCCCTAACACAGCTTGCATCTGGCCCCACTGTTTCCTGGGCTGCCACTCACAAAAGGGTCCTTGGGCCGGGCGTGGGGGCTCACGCCTGTAATCCCAGCACTTTGGGAGACCTAGGCGGGCAGATCATGAGGTCAAGAGTTCAAGACCAGCCTGGCCAACATGATGAAATCCTGTTTCTACTAAGAATACAAAAATTAGCTGGGCGTGGTGGCAGGGCTCCTGTAATCCCAGCTACTCAGGAGGCTGAGGCAGGAGAATTGCTTGAACCTGGGAGGTAGAGGTTGCAGTCAGCCAACATTGCTGTGCTGCACTCCAGCCTGGGTGACAGAGCAAAACTCCGTCTCAAAAAAAAAGAAAACAAGGGTCCAAATTCTAACCACCATGGCATCTTTTGACACTTAAAAAAAAGTATGAGAAACTACCTTCCTTAAGAGAACGACTGATCTTCACCCCTGCTGTGCCCTAGAAATAAGACAGAACTGGCACTGTGCCAGCGACTAGGTAACTCTCAAATTCACTAAAATATTTCTCCCTCAAATAAATACTTAAGTAAAAGCTCCCGAACCTTTTAGTTCAGAAAATCTTATCTACCTTCAGGTATCGTAAATGTCTGCTGTAAGGTCTCCATCTGGCATTAGAGAAAACTAGTACTTACACAACAGCACAGTAATATAACCTAGGCTTGCAGGCTTATAGTACTGGCCGTAACTTTAATTCCCGTCTTTTAGAAAGGAAAGCCCATTGATATCTGTCTTTGCTACTTTAAGGAAAAGCAAATTCTTTAAACAAAAAGAGAATTCACAGAGAATTCTCTTTCCAATAATAATAATAATAATAGCCATGGTAGGAGGATTGCTTGAAGCCAGGAGTTCAAGACCAGCCTGGGCAACACGGCAAAAATCCCATCTTTACAAAAAAAAAAATACAAAAATTAGCCAGGCATGATGGTACACACCTATAGTCCCAGCTGCTAGGGAGGCTGAGGTGGGAGGATTGTTCGAACCCGGGAGGTTGAGGCTGTAGTGAGCCATGATCATGCCATTGCACTCCAGCCTGGGTGACAGAGTGAGATGCTATCTCAAATAAATAAATAATTGTTTGTAAAATGATATGTTGTAAATATAATATTTTTTTTTTTATTTTTTTTTTTTTGAGAGAGACGGAGTCTCGCTCTGTCCCCCACCCAGCGCTGGAGTGCAGTGGCGCGATACGTCAGCTCCACTAGGCAAGCTCCGCCTCCGGGCTGTATCACCGCCATTTCTCCTGCTCAGCCTCCGAGTACTGGGACTACAGGCACCCGCACCCCTTCACCCAAGCTAGTTTTTCATATTTTTTTAGTGAAACGGGGTTTCACACGTGCTTACCGCCAGGACTGAGTTTTCGATCTGACCTCCGTGATCCGCCCCGCTCTCGGCCTCCCAAAGTGCTGGATTTACAGGCTTGAGCCACCGCGCCCGGCCTAGTAATAATTATTATTGTTATTACTACAGGTTGAGGATCTCCTTTCCAAAACGCTTGGGACCAGAAATGTTTCTGATTTTTATTTTTTTGGGGGGGAAGGGGGGATTTTGGAATATTTGCATTATGTACTTACTGCTTAAGCATCCCAAATCCAAAAATCCAAAATCCAGAATGCTCCAAAATCCAAAACTTTTTTTAGCACTGACATGATGCTCAAAGGACATGTTCATTGGACCATTTCAAATTTCCAGATTCTGGATGCTCAACCTGTACTGACCACTTGCCTACAAGGTGTCAGCCACTGTCCTGGGATGCTTGATACATATTTTCTCTCATTCAGAAAATAACACTCAGGTGTCAGCATCTCAACTGTGATTTCACAGATGAGGACACCGAGGCTCAAGAGATTAAAGACCCTTCCCGGCGCTGGACATGCTCATCCACAGAAGTCAGTCTGCTGACCTGGAAGCTAAGGCACAACAGCGCGATGCTCCTGCAGCCTCAGCACCTACCCCGCGGGGGGCGGAGTGGACAAGACGTAAGGAAAGAACCAACGAACCGAACAACCAAGACTGCACAGGTCCAGACCTTTTGCTCCCATATCACACAGCACAAGCGGAGGCGTCATTTCTTAGGAAGGCTTCCCTCCCCGCGCCCAAGGCAGACCCAGCACCTTCACGCCTTCCGCTGGCGCTTGCCTCGCTCGCCTCACCCGCCGCGTGGCAGGCACTCCGCCCTCTGCTGCTCCCCACCTTCTTCCCTACCCCTGTCCCGGATCTGTTGCTTAGTCCTTTTCAGGAAAGCACCAATAAGTGACAAGAGCTGATCTTAGCAGAGAAATACACACACCTAGCATTTGGAATCCCGTTCTGACTTTAATTTTAAATACACAGTGACACCTCCAGATTCTGTTTTTCTGCTAAAAGGGATAAAAATCTGTTAAGAGTAACAGCCAATCTGAAATAAGAAAATCAGGGCTCAAGTTCCAATTCTATCACATATTGACGAAACCCTTTTCTAACCGGTGTGAGTGTTTTAGCAGCACCCTACAGCTTTCGTGCCATAATCTAAACTACCTGTGCCGCTGCTCGTCTGCAGGAAGGAATCCATGCCGCTGAGGGAAACTGAGGATAATACAATTTTATAGTTTATGCTGCAAAAATGGTTTCAATCCTAACACTAAGAATTCTGAGTACACACTCTTCTTGGCAAAATGCAAGTCTTTATCCAAATTACACCCCAATCCATTGTGATCACTGTTAAGTCTGCATTCCACACAGCGCTTGAGTAAACACTGGGAAGATTGTCTCACATATTTTCTTCAAGTTTCTCTCCTTTTACTTATGCATGACAAAGAATGAAAGCCCTGTGGGGCCGTGTCATCTCCGCTCCCTTTTCCACCAGCAGGCAGGTATCCAGATGGAAGGCGAGGCAGCCCACCAGGGGCGGAAACAGGATAGAGTGGAATCCAGCCATAAAGTGAATTGAAAACAAAGATGCCACTGGGATTATACATGAGCCAAAACTCTGAGATTCCTGAAAGACGGGTGGAAAAGGCAAACAAGATGGCTCACATTCACCAAAGGGTCACATCTTACGCCACGGGAAAATGAATGATTTTCTTGTTTTAAATCATGGGCTTTAGCCCCAACTCTGCAACTGGTAAAAAAGCCAACTTTGTCACATAATCTCAAAGAGCCTCATAATGTCATCTGTCAAACAGAGATAACAAGGTTGCTGTGAAAGTACCTGAAAAAGGGCGAAATGCATCGATGGGAAGATGGTAACGCCTGATATCAAAACTTCGCTGTTTCAGGTCGAGTGTGGTGGCTCACATCTGTAGTCCCTGCTACTGAGGAGGGTGAGGTGGGAGGATCACTTAAGCCCAGAAGTTCAAGACTAGCCTGGGAAACATGGCAAAACCCCGTCTCCACAAAAAAAATATAAAAATTAGCCAGATGTGATGCTGTACCTCTGTAGTCCAAGCTACTAGGGAGGCTGAGGTAAAAGGATCGCTTGAGCCTGGGGGTCAAGGCTGCAGTGAGCTGTGATCATGCCACTGCACTCCAGTTGGAGCAACAGAATGAGACCCTGTCTCAAAAAAACAAACAAAAAACTTCACCATTTCCTAGAGACGGTGGATGCCAGGGGCAGGAGGTAGGGGGTGAGGGGAGAATGGGAAGTTAGTGTTTAAGGAGGACAGAGTTTCCATTTGAGATAAAGTAGGGAGCTGGATGGTGGTGATGGCTCCACAATACTATGATTAAAATGGTATGTTATGGGTATTTTACCACAATAAAAGGAAACCGCTATAATCTGCTGGCATAAAAAGGTATCATGTTTACATAAGCTCTGGTCCTAAAATACCAATGAATTAAGTTGCTCCCTGCTACCCCTTGAAACATGATATAACCTCAGGCTGTTATACCAAATGAAAATATATCCAGAAAATGCCTTGATCTAGAATTGTATGTACTGCATGATAGCCCCAAAAGGAGCCTAGCTTGCTCTTTTTTCTCCTGAGCCCTGAAGATCTGAGATACCCCTACGTTTAGGCGCAATATGCTATGCTGAAGAAGGGTGGGGGAGCAGCAGAAATGGCGCTTATCCGGTTAGACCCCTTTGGCAAGCCAGTTGCTTGCGAGCTGGGCAGTGGGTGACGGCAGCCAACATCTGCACAGATGGGATCTATTTCCCAGGACCTGGGGCTCACCTTTTCAAATGCTCTTTTAGCACTTGCTGCAAATGAAATGCAATCAGTCGGATAGCTGCACAGCTCTCCCTTGAAACAAAGACGAGAATCTTTCGAAAAGCACAGGCCAAGAGCGGTGGCTCACGCCTGTAATCCTAACACTTTGGGAGGCCGGGGCGTGCGGACTGCCTGAGCCCAGGAGTTTGAAACCAGCCTAGGCAACATGGTGAAAACCCTGTCTCTACTAAAAATACAAAAAATTCGCTGGGCAGGGTGGGGCGTGCCTGTAGTCCCAGCTACTTGGGAGGCTGAGGTGGGAAAATTGCATGAACCAGGGAATGAGAGGTTGCAGTGAGCCCAGATCGCGCCACTGCACTCCAGCCTGGGCGACAAAGTGAGACTGTCTCAAAAAAAAAAAAAGAAAAGAAAAGAAAAGAAAAGCACAGCGCTTCCCGCAAACGGTTTTTTGAATAGATGCACATTTTAGCCTATCCAAGTCTCCCCTCGAAAAGCCAGGAAGATAAAGCAGAGTGTGAAACATGCTACATCCCACACTTGTGACTTCAAAGATTCAGATGTTCAAGATTTTCACACTACACACACATTTACTCTCCTGCAAGCACTTCCAAAGACACATTAGGCAGGTGGAAAGAAGCACCATGTCACACGGGGCACCTCAGGCTTTATTAACTATTGAATAAAGGTATGAAGCACTACCAGGCACTAAAAAGGATAAAAAGGTAAAAGATAACCTTATTTGTTAAAGAGTTTATACTATGAAACACTATGATAAAAGGCAATATTCAATTCATGCCACAAAAGAGGTAAAAATAAAGTGCACTCGTGGTTCAACACATGGGAAATAGAACCTAGCTGAAGTAAATCATACACTGAAAGAGCCCTTCAATGGCTACTGTCGCTTTCACAATACATCCCCAACTTCTCATCACAACCCACAGGCCCTTTGTAATTTAGTCCCTGCAGAGAAATCTGGCCTCGTGTGGATTTCCTGCCCAAATCCCATTATCCAGCAAGGCAGAGCTACTTGCAACGCTCCTAGTATACCTGGCTGTTTTTCTGGCTTGTGATTTAATGTACAGCACACCCTCTGCCTGGCACAGCTGCCTACCCATTCCATCTTAACCCCACAATAAGCAAATTCTCTTGAAAGTCAATTCACCAATAGCAAAACTGCCAACTGGCCCAAAGCCAATTCACTAAAGGCAAACTTAATGTACTTAGTGACTAGCTGACTTGCTGAATCCCAAATTCAGCTGGAAGAGTAGCAGTGATTAAAAAAAACTATCAGAGGGCCGGGTGTGGTGGCTCACGCCTGTAATCCCAGCACTTTGGGAGGCCGAGACGGGCGGATCACGAGGTCAGGAGATGGACACCATCCTGGCTAACCCAGTGAAACCCTGTCTCTACTAAAAAATACAAAAAAACTAGCCAGGCGAGGTGGCGGGCGCCTATAGTCCCAGCTACTCGGGAGGCTGAGGCAGGAGAATGGCGTAAACTGGGGAGGCGGAGCTTGCAGTGAGCGGAGAGCCAACCACTGCACTCCAGCCTGGGCGACAGAGCGAGACTCTGTCTCAAACAACAACAACAAAAAAACTATCAGAAAACTGCAGTCGAGCTATCTTAACCAAGTGCTATCTCCTTGACTCACTGAGTTGACAGCTGTTCTCTATTCCCTCTGTAAAATACCCTGAAATCCCTAAAGGGCTAAACATTCGTGGCAACAGGCTCCTCTCTGGGGTGCCTACAAAAACTGTCCTACCTGTTCAGTTGTGCATTTACCAAGAGTCAGCTTTGTTCTTTAAATTCCTATTACCATGATTATTTACTTTAATTTGACCATTACATAATAAATCAATGGAAAAAAATGAGTGCAAAAGCCGAGTTGATGACTCTGAGATGCTTCAGAAAGGTTCAGTCAAAAAAAACTAGGCAGGGCACAGTGGCTCATGCCTGTAATTCCAGCACCTTGGGAGGCCTAGGCGGGAGGATGGCTTGAGCACAGGAGTTCAAGGCTGCAGTGAGCTATGATTGTGCCACTGCACTCCAGCCTGGGCAACAAAGTCAGGACCTGTCTCTTAAACAAAAAAACCTAAAAAAGCTATACAATTAGATGTGGGGACGTCACCTATTTAAAAAAAAATATTAAAAAAAAAAAAAGAGAGAGACAGGGCAACATTCATAAAATTCTAGGGATTCTACAACTCAGATTGTGTCACAAAAACTGGAAATTACTAACAATGTACTCATATGTATAGATTACACAGAAAAGACAAACAGAACCCCATAAGGAGCAATACACCAAAGAATGTGGCCCTTGGCCCTATATCAAAACACAGTGGTTTTATAGCAAGTAAGCATGGCTTAGGTGTCCAGGGAAAAATTACCTTGATACTCATGCACTAAGCACCAGGAGGGAGAAATTACCCACTAGCAAACTGTTACTCAAAAAGGATTCATTTAGGCTGGGTATGGTAGCTCACACCTGTAATTCCAACATTTAAATCATTCATTTAAACCTAACATATTTAAAGCACATGTAATGTATATCTTTTTAAAATTTTCTTACCTTAACCAACATTTTTGATTGACCAGTTATGATTATAACAGAAGGGCCTCATAAATACCTTAACCCAGGCTAGTTTGCCACAACCATTTTCCTGCCAAAGGCAGGAGCAGATCACAGGCCAGGGGAGAGCAAGACACAAGGAGAGAGGATGAGAGAGGGAGAAAGAGGATGAATGAATGAATAAGTAATAAACTATATTGGAAGAAGACAACACAGAAACAAACCGATCATTCGATGGTTGAAAATGGTAGAAAATGCTGAGCAGTCATGAGAACTCTTCATCTGAAACTGGCATCCCTCCGCTCCCCCCAGCTGGCATGTCAGGGACATGCAGTTTGGTCCGCAGCAGGTGGGAGGGTACTGCAGCAGCAGTAGAGAAGAGTCCACGGCAGTCACAGGACCACTGCTACTCTTCCAGCTGCTTCTTTTGTTTTGGTTTTGTGGTCTTGTTTTGTGTTGTTTTGTTTTTTGAGATGGAGTCTCCATCTTGTTATGCAGGCTAGAGTGCAGTGGCTCGATCTCGGCTCAATGCAACCTCCGCCTTCTGGGTTCAAGCGATTCTCCTGCCTCAACCTCCCAAGTAGTTGGGACGACAGGCACCCAACACCACGTCCAGCTAATTTTTTGGTTTTAGTAGAGATGGGGTTTCACCATGGTGGCCAGGCTGGTCTCAAACTCCTGACCTCAGGTGATCCGCCCACCTCGGCCTCCCAAAGTGCTGGGATTACAAGTGTGAGCCACCACGCCTAGCGGATTTTTGTTTGAGACAGAGTCTCGCCCAGTCTCCCAGGCTGGAGTGCAGTGGCGCCATCTTGGCTTATGGCAACCTCCACCTCCTGGGCTTGAGTGATCCTCCCACCTCAGCCTCCCAAGTAGCTGGGACCACACACAGCTGCACACCACCACACCCAGCGAATTTTTGTATTTCTTGTAGAGGTGGAGTTTTGCCCAGGCTAGTCTTGAACTCCTGAGCTCAGGCGATCCACCCGCCTCGGCCTTCCAAAGTGCTGGGATGACAGGCGTGAGCCAGCACACCCAGCCCCGGCTGCTTCTAACTGTTCTCAGTTCCCGCTCCATCTCAGAACATCTTTCCCAATATGACATGTGATCATGAAATATAAGACCCATCACAGGGGAGCCAGAGATTCCAGACAATCTCACAAAGAAAAAATGAAAATAAACCAGAAGATGAAGCCAGAAAATGGAAGAACTACTGATTTCCCATCTAGCTCTTCATCTTTTAAATTAACAATTACATATTTCTGGACTTTAATATCACATTATATGTAAAAACAGCAAATGTGACCAGGTGGGGTGGGTCACACCTGTAATCCCAGCATTTGGGGAGGCCAAGGCAGGAGGATCACTGAAGGCCTGGAGTTCAAGACAGTAACACAGTGAGACCCTTTTTCAATTAAAAAAAAAAAATTAAACATTTGGCTGGGCATGGTGGCTCACACCTGCAATCCCAGCTACTTGGGAGGCTGAGGAGAGGGGATTGCTTGAGTCCAAGATGTTGAGGCTGCAGTGAGTTATGGATGCGCCACTGCACTCCAGCCTGGGTGACAGGACAAGACCCTGCAGTGGAAAGAGGAAAGAGGGGAGGGGAGGGGAGGAGAGAGGAGAACAGGAAAGGGGAGGGCAGGGTGAGGAGAGGAGAGGGGGAGAAGAAGAGTGTGAGGAGGGAAGGGGAAGGGAATGGGAGGGGGGAGGCGGGTAGCAAAGGGGAGAGGAGGGAAGAGAAAAGGGCAGCGTCAAAGGCCCCATACACACCTGGTGAACCAGAGTCTGCACTTTAAGATGGCTGGTGGTTAGCTGAAGGCTAAAGTTTGAAAAGCGCTGCTCTGAGGAGTGGTTAGAGTCCAGGACTTAAATATATCCTAAGCTGCCGGGCACGGTGGCTCACACCTGTAATCCCAGCACTTTGGGAGGCCAAGGCGGGTGGATCACGAGGTCAGGAGATCAAGACCCTCCTGGCTAACACGGTGAAAACCCGTCTCTACTAAAAATATAAAAACTTAGCTGGGCGAGGTGGCGGACGCCTGTAGTCCCCGCTAGGAGGCTGAGGCAGGAGAATGGCGTGAACCCGGGAGGCGGAGCTTGCAGTGAGCCGAGATGTGCCACTGCACTCCAGCCTGGGCGACAGAGCGAGATTCTGTCTCTAAATAAATAAATAAACAAATAAATCCTAAGCACTTGAGATATATTTGCTCTTTCCATCTCCTGGACAATCCTGAGGCACAGAGGTTACATTAATCTCCCCAAATCATACGAGAAGTCTGAGGCAGTGTGGGGGTGGGAAGCAGGCAGCCTTGCTCCTGAACTGTCCCTGTGGCCTGCGGCCTCCCTGGACTCTGCTTCAGTGGACAGGTTCAATGCTAAGAGTCTTCTCCTGTCTGATGCACGCTCGCATGATTTGCTGCCACACCTCTGAACTAGTATTGCTGAGAAAAGCATGAATTTGAAATAGATGTTGCAAACTCTGCCCTCTCCACTTATTTTGTGATGTTAAGTAAACCACACACCTTCACTGAGCCTCAGCTTCCTTCTCTGAAACATGGGTGTACATACGCTTCCCCTGGTAAGAAGCGCTAGAGGTTCTTCGAGGCCGAGTTGTGGGAGTTAACGAGTTGTAATTCACGGTGGTGTGTGGCATGCACTCCGTAAGTGCTCGTTTCCCTCTGTACCCACCGCAGTGAGAATCCCTGAGTCCCTCCAAGACTCCTGAGCACTACGCCAGGCCCAGGCAGAGCGGAGGTGAACGAGAAACAGCCCTGCCTTCCCACCGTTCCTATCCTGGCAGAGAGATCATCAGATGATTCACACTGAAAGCAAACACAGGATGAGAATTGCTACTGATTTTGCCCTAACTTTGAATGACACTCTGAATTCCCTGAGTAAACAAGTTAGAAACAGCCAAATATAGAAAAAGCTGAATGGTACATAAAAGTTTGCATTTGTGGGCGCGGCCAGATTTTTTTAAAAAAACAAATTTTGAATTTGAACGCATAAAACTAAAGTACACATTCCTGAAATATGTACACATTTTTCTCTCTTGGAAAAAACATGGTTAACCCCAGAAGAAGTCTAACAATGACTATTCAAGTTTCAGAATAAGGTATTCAACTTCAGAATTAACTCAGAAGAGAGTCAAGTCCACAAGGTCTACAGATACTTTTATCTGTTAAATCCCCTCATATTTGTTTTTCTTAATAGGACAGAAGATGTCTATGGATTTGTAGCTCCTACTATACATAATTTATGGTGGTGTGAGGCAGTGCAAAGAAATGCTAGCTTCCTAAGGGGAGGCTACACTTAGTCTACCAACTAGCTATCACTAACAGCTTCTCAGCCCTAGAAATAGACTCAAAGGAGTGTCTCGAGCAAAATAAGAGCTCCATTCTTCCACACTAGGCTTCCATCACAGGCCCCTGGAGCCCGTGAGTACCCCCAGGCCTCCAGCAAGGACCGCTGAGATGGTGGGGCCTTGACTCACCAGCCAGGGCTGAGGGATCTCCGGCAGGGGCATCTGAGGAGGGGCCGGCAGGCTGCTAGTGGTCTCCTGCTTCTGAGCATGGTCTTTCACATCAAAACCTGTAAGAATTAACCAGAACCATAAAACTGGATGAGAATGGGGATGAGAATGGTATCACTAGCATCTATCAGTTCCTGAACCCTGTGTTGAACATTTTGCAAATATTTATTTTTTCTAATCCTTTACAACAGTCTTGCAGGGTTAGGTATTATTATTCTCCATTTTACAGGTAAAGAACCGACAGCTTAAATAAAGTGAAAGAAAAGAAAAGAGAGGAGAGGAAAGAAGAGGAGAGG